>NC_056581.1:19626347-19676347 GCF_018340385.1 Cyprinus carpio | reverse complement strand
TTGTTTGATTCTTTATTTCTTTATTGACAGGTGATCGTGTGTTTCAGCAGAACGAGACCCAAGTGTGAACCTGTGTGTGTCTCTCAGAACAGAACAGGAGATCTGTGTGTGTGTGTGTGTGTGTGTGTGTGTGTGTGTGTGTGTGTGTGTGTGTGTGTGTGTGGCAGTCTGTTAGCATGTGAAGGGCCGTCGGAGCAGCTGTTCCTGTCACTGCGTTGATCTGCAGTCATTATGTGCTCGGACCGAAGGGACTTCAATCTGGAGTGTGTCCCCATCCGTCCCCACAGAGGAACCTGCGCAGCTGCCGCTTCTGCTCCAGGGTGCTGCTGACTTCCTGTGGGAACCCAAACATCCTCATCTAAAAACATCCTGATCAGAATGGCTGAGGATTTAATTATCTTTCTGTGTCAGCTGATCGTTATTGACCAGCTTGTATAAGTGCATTAGTTGATCTGTTGTGCTTGAAACTGAACACAAGACAATCCAAAAATAAATAAATAAATAATAAAACCAATTTTGGCAGATTTAACAAATGGTTAGGATTATTAGAAATGTGTAATGCGAACTGAAATGTAAAAAAAAAAAAAAAAAAAAAACTTCTAATATGTAATATGTAAATTAACCTAATATGTAAATTAGTGGGATGTCTTAAGTAGTCTTTTCCAGCCAGTTTTCATAAGATGTAGTCAAGTATTGTGCATATTGCAGATTCAATTATTTTAATTCGGATCGGGAGCGCAATTGTCGTGTTCTTTGACGATCCGCTTCACGTTCCGAAACAGAGCTTTCAATGGTGTGAAAACGCAATTCGAATTGGATTCAGTTTAGATGACGTCGCCTACTGAATAGTTTTTCAAGTAAGTGTGACCAAATCGGAATTTTTTACCTTTCTGCATGGTATATTTGAAATCGATGTGATTAATTAACGCGTTTTGAATAATACATTTTATAATAAAAAAATTATAATTAGAATAATTTAATGAAGATGAATAAACACTGAACTGCATCAGAAAGACTCGAACCTGTGACGCCAGTCGAATCTCCCGCCCCCTCCCTCCTCTCTCTCTCTCTCTCTCTCTCTCTCTCTCTCTCTCTCTCTCTCTCTCTCTCTCTCTCTCTCTCTCTCTCTCTCTCTCTCTCCGTCTCTGGTTCATTAGAGATCATGTCAGGATGGGAGGATGATGAAGATGATGGCTCTCTGGGTTTCTCTCCGTGAGCTGCGGGCTGGAAGGTGAAATCAGCGTCTTCTTCATCATCACTGAAGACTGAGAGCTGGAGAGGATGAAGAGCGAGTGAATGAATGAACGCGCTGTCGGGTACGTGTCGTATTTACTCCTCCATCACTGTAATCACAGTTTCTCCGTGTTTCGGAGGAGCATTGTAACTGAATGATGGCTTACATAAGGGCTGAACGACGAGCGCTCGGTAATCTAAGAACCCTCCTCCTCCTCCTCATCATCATCATCGTCTTCCTCGCGGAGGAGCAACAGTGATGAAGATCGTGGCTTCAGTAAAACATTTTCGAGCTTTTCTCTACCCGACATATGTGTGTGAATCTGAGGGAATCTTTAATGCTCATCTTTGAGTGTGTTCTGCTGCCTCCCGAATCCCGCACCGTCTCCATGGAGACCCGCCGACCGCGCGCTCAGAAGCGCGAGTGAAACCTTCAAAATCCCGTCGAGCTCGCGGACCGGCGCCAGGTGCGCGCGCTCTTTCTCACTCTCTCTCTCTCTCTCTCTCTCTCTTGGGTTCAGGTCTTCCTCAGATGCTTGAGTTCTAGAAGGCTCAGATTGGCGTTTCTCGGCTGTGATTGTGCGAGTGTTGCATAACAGATGTAAGTTTTCATCCACACGGCGCTTCACTGAGGGCTTTATTCCTCTCAGAGGTTCTTGTGATCCTGCAAGAGTCAAACGCTTCAGTTTCCGAACCTTCATCCCTGTGTCTGATGATCTGGAGCCAAGGCATAGATGGTGTTAACCTTTATATTTAGTCAAGCATTCAGCTCTGGGAGGTTAACTTTCAAAGATTTGAAGGCAGTAATAAGCATTTTCATAAACGAGGTTTCTTTATTCAGCTCACGCTTCAGCCATCAGACATTAACAAATCACTACAACAGGCCATGAATAAACACAGAAGCTTGATTAATATCATGGCATATTACAGATGTGTTAATCATCACATATTTTCTTTATTATGTAGCATCGCCTTAATTAGAAATTTTCATTAACTGGAAAATTGAGTGATAATATTTCAAAGTGATTTTTCTACTGAATCCTTTCGTCTCTTTGCAGGTTAGTTTTGACACGGATACTTTAATAAGTCATTTTCTTTGGCTTCTAATTACTATTAGTAGTGTTTACTGGAGTGTTTCTAAATATAGATTGCAAAAATAGTTTTCAGACTGTTTTTGTCTTGTTTTCGATTTCAAACATCTAAGCCTTCTTCACTCGAGATACATTTACTGGAGAAGCGAAATGAGATATTAAGATAATATTAAGAGATATTTTGAGATTCTAGTGCATTCAGTGAATTATAAATGGGATTTATCATAAAATAATCCACAAATGCACAGTATGTTGTCATTTTTTCATATAGTTACAGCAAAATACAAAGGAAAAATTTAAATAGGAAGAAACTAAACAGCTTTTCCGTAGATATTCTTGTTAAAATACCAAGCGTAAAGTTATTCTCCTGACGTCTGAAACACAACATGAGGGAAAGTCTGCAGCTCTGACAGACAGAGATTATTTTTAGCGCATCTTTATGATCTGAGATGATTAGTTTCAGTCTTTTTGAGTGGAACGTCCTCAAACCAGAAGAGCCTTGTATAATGGAAAGCACCGGAGCCTGGTTGATAATAGTGAGATCTCAGCGGCTCGTTCTGGAGTTCTGTTCGCTCGATGCCTTCAGATTCTGGCAGCCACTCAAAGGTCCCTCACTGGTTTAATGACATGCATGAGCTCCTGATTAAATGAATGTCTATTTGAGACGCAGTTCTCGCATATCTTCTGCTGGTTATGATCATAGACTGTATGTGATCGAATTATTCTGTGCGGTCTGAACATGTCACGGGATTTGATTGTCACGCCTACGCAAGCGTCTGTGGAGCGTCAGAGAGTCTCTGGACCCGCAGCTTTGCAGATGTTTCCCTCGACGAGGTTCTAGTTTGGCAGGTTTGACGAACACGGCAGTGTTCCCGACGGTTCTAGAAGGCTGAACGCTGCAGAACGCTGCCACTTCACTTGGCACATCGTGCATCTGCCATTGTGAGCGCTGACGAATTGAGCCGTGTGTTGCCATGGCGACAATGGCTCATGTTTCCCAGTGAGAGAGAGAAAAATTTCCTCCTCCACCAAACACGGCAAACATGCTCAAACTCTTCAGGTCAGAGGGATTCTGAACACTGAATGTGAAATGCAGGTGCATCAGCAACATTTTAGTGATGTTGCATTTGTTTCTGCCTCAGCTGTGGCACTGATTTCAGCACGAGCAGCAAAAAATCACACTGAATGTGACATTTTTACTTTCATATTTTCAAAATAAATCTCTGTTGTGTCTGATTTTGATCAGCGTGACTTTAGTCCAGAGTAAATCAGTTCTCAGTTTAACTCTACATTCCTCAATATTTACGACAGCTGAAGTCTAAAGTTATTCTAATATCATCATAATGAAATCTGATGATGATCAGGATGGAGTGTTTTTCTTGTGCTGGTCAGTCTTGTGTTTTTATGTTTACTCTGCTTTTTAAATGTAAACATAATATTAGACTTATTTAGGTATTTATGACTGTTATAGATACTGTAAATCACACACTAACACTAACAGAAAACATTCTGTTTTACAGCTTTATTTACCTTTAATTTAATTTTAAATTAAAAATGAGGATCCCAAAATGAGGTTTTGTCAGGTCTACTAATTTTTTGATACAAATTTGTCCCCATAATATTGTTAGGTACACACACACACACACACACACACACACACCTACACTTTGTCATAACTGCTCTTTAGATTTACTTTTGCTGTGAATCATAAATAATGTATGAGTAATGTATATTTTATGAAATATTGTTTAAGATCTTGATGTCAGTTAGGTGTAGATGTTGTGAAACTCGGGTTGTGATAGTAGATGACATGCAGAAAACTAAAGTTCTCTTAACTGCAAAGATGATACCATATGAAACGTTTAGTAATTTGATGATGGTCTGGCGATGATCTGGTTTGTGTTCTAAAGATGCTCAGCTTCAGCGTTTCAAAGCTTTGAGTGCGTTTGTCAATCATCTCAGGATCTGCTCTTGTATTCTTGATGTCAGTGCTCCTGTGAGTTTGTGTGTTTTTTTATTTGCACCTCCCACAGATCTCCTAAAGCCCACTGTGATGCTGGTTCTGTACCAAAAGCCCGGTGAGATTTAAGAAATATGAAATATTTAACGCAGCCCGTGCTCACAGTGACCTACTGAGGGAGAGCGAGCTGTTTATCGATGCCAGGAATAGACTTCATGTTGAGAGGATCCAGAGACGCCACGGTGCGCTGTGATGGACGCACCACGTTCTCCTGGTCAGAAACCACACGATTGACCGGCGTTTCCAGTGTGTTAGTGCTGAGTCAGGCGGTGTGTGAATTACCCAGAATCCCTCAGATGCATGAGGCTCAGGTGAACTGCTGTGTTCAGGTGTGTGTGTGTTTGCACAGTGATTACAGCCGTGTTCAGCAAACAGGAAGCTGTTCTTCTGTCCGTAGTGACACCATTATGTAGCGATGCTTCATCGGGTCTCTGAGAGAGTGTGAACTGTGAACTCACACCGTGTGCTGAAAGGTTAAAGGTCACAGCCTGAACATCAGCATGTTTGTTACGTCACACTGAAACCAGACGACGCCCTTCAAGGAATAGTTCACAACTCAGCCTCCCGTAATTCCAAACCTAGATGAGTTTCTTTCATCTGTTGAACACAAAAGAAGAGGTGTGTGTAACCAGACAGTTGCAGGTCCCCACTGACTTCCACAGTATTTTTTTCTTCATACTATGAAAGTCAATGGAGGCCAACAAGCGTATTCAGTGACTGTTGCTGGATGTAGTTCAGTGTTGGTGTAGAGACTGTGTCGCTCGTGAAGCTGCGGCTCTGAGCGCTGGTTTGGGTTGGTTTAATGCAGCATGTGTGCAGCTAACCGTGTAATTGCATGTGTTGCAGTGTGTGTGTGTGTGTGTGTGTGTGTGTCTGTGTGTGTGTGTGTGTGTGTAATGGTGGTCAGCCGGTTTAACTGGGTTATGTGTTTTTGCAGTTTACATGGAGTTGGTTGTTTCAGATTTCCTGTTTGTATTGGAGTGTTTAACTGTTAATCACTGGTTTATGTGTTCATTTTTCTGGTCTTAATGCAGAAACCTGCTGTGGTCCTGATGATGATGATGTTGGGGGTCTCTGCAGTTTCATTCATGCATTCAGCAGAGGCTTTTATCCAGGATTTGTTCAGCTCATGGTTTGGTGTGTGATTGTGATGAAGGATCTTCATGCGGCTCATGTTTATTTACACTGATCTCAGTGGTGTGTGTGTCCAGTTTCACATCAGACACTTGAGAGCAGCACCATAACACTGTAAAATTATTTAAAAATGATGGTTTGTACTCTGACTTTAAATAAAATGGTGTCAATAATGCTGAAAAACACTCTTCATACTGCAGTTTATGCTATAGCTATATTTGAGCAACATGTATTTTTTGTCAGAATTTTTATCACTCCTGTTCTTTGTGCTACATCTGTTTGCATGAAACACATTACTGGTGTGAATTTCTAATACTTACAGATAATGATACAACTGTAAGATGTAAGTTATGCACTGAGAAAAACAAATGCCTCAAATGCATTGAGCAGCAAACCGCTTTAAGCATTAAAGCCACTTTAAACTGCATGCTGAGTTTGAAACACTTCATATATAGCACGTCTCATGTTAAGGACACTTTTTCCTGAAGCAGATCACTCTGATATTGTGGACATGTCTGAAAAATAATAAAGTACACAAACTAAGTATATCGCTGTAAATAGTCATCTCATCCTATAAGCAGAGTTTAAAACTGCTACATGACTTACACAGAAGTTCTGCACGTGCAGTGGTGAAATCAACACTGTATTTGTTTGGTACACATGAGCCGAACATTTTCAGGATGAATTTGTGTATAGTACACCCTGCAGGCTGTAAATGCATGCAGGTTCATTAGTGAGTGTGTTGCAGTGTGTGTGTGTGTGTATGATCATGAGAAACTGTCAGTCCGTCCTGTGTGTGATGGTTGATGTGATTCCATCTGTGATGCGCGCTGCGATCATGAGTTGAGCTTTAACTGAGATCAGAACGAGGATTGGACACAGGGGGTGATTTTCTCTGAAGCTACTTTTGGACTCAATCAATATGTGCTGCAAACATGTGTTGATCCTTGCCAGCTCTCAGGAGGATTGCTCTCACACCTTGTGTGTGTCTCAGAGGGCCGTCACTGCTGTCATTGCTCACAGCTACAGCTGCTCTCCAGTCTGTCTGCCTCTCAGCCTGTCTGTCTGTCTGTCTGTCTGTCTATCAGCCTGTCTGTCTGTCTGTCTGTCTGTCTGTCTGTCTGCCTGCCTGTCTGTCTGTCTGTCTGTCTGTCTGCCTGTCTGACTGTCTGACTGTCTGTCTGTCTGTCTGTCTGTCTCTTAGCCTGTCTGATTGTCTGTCTGTCTGTCTGTCTGTCTTAGCCTGTCTGATTGTCTGCTGTCTGTCTGTCTGTCTGTCTGTCTGTCTGTCTGTCTGTCTGACTCTCTGTCTGTCTGTCTCTTCTGCCTGTCTGATCTGTCTGCGTCTGTCTGTCTGTCTGTCTGTCTGACTGTCTGACTGTCTGTCTGTCTGTCTGTCTGTCTCTTAGCCTGTCTCATTGTCTGTCTGTCTGTCTGTCTCTCAGCCTGTCTGTCTGTCTGACTGTCTGTCTGTCTGTCTGTCTTTCTCTCAGCCTCTCTGTCTGTCTGCCTGTCTGTCTGTCTGTCTGTCTGTCTGTCTGCCTGTCTGTCTGCCTGTCTGTCTCTTAGCCTGTTTGACTGTCTGTCTGTCTGTCTGTCTGTCTGCCTCTCAGCCTGTCTGTCTGTCTGTCTGTCTGTCTGTCTGCCTGTCTGGCTGCCTGTCTGTCTGTCTGTCTCTTAGCCTGTCTGATTGTCTGTCTGTCTGTCTGACTGTCTGACTGTCTGTCTGTCTGTCTGTCTCTTAGCCTGTCTGTCTGTCTGTCTGTCTGTCTGTCTGCCTGCCTGTCTGTCTGACTGCCTGCCTGTCTGTCTGTCTGTCTGACTGTCTATCTGTCTGTCTGACTGTCTGTCTGTCTGTCTCTTAGCCTGTCTGATTGTCTGTCTGTCTGTCTGTCTGTCTGCCTGTCTGTCTGTCTGTCTGTCTGTCTGACTGTCTGACTGTCTGACTGTCTGTCTGTCTGTCTCTTAGCCTGTCTGATTGTCTGTCGTCTGTCTGTCTCTCAGCCTGTCTGTCTGTCTGTCTGTCTGTCTGTCTGTCTTTCTCTCAGCCTCTCTGTCTGTCTGCCTGTCTGTCTGTCTGTCTGTCTGTCTGTCTGTCTGTCTGTCTGTCTGTCTGCCTGTCTGTCTGTCTGTCTGTCTGTCTGTCTGTCTGACTGTCTGACTGTCTGACTGTCTGTCTGTCTGTCTCTTAGCCTGTCTGATTGTCTGTCTGTCTGTCTGTCTGTCTGTCTGCCTGCCTGTCTGTCTGTCTGTCTGTCTGTCTGCCTGTCTGACTGTCTGACTGTCTGTCTGTCTGTCTGTCTGACTGTTTATCTGTCTGTCTGTCTCTCTCTCTGTCTGTCTGTCTGTCTGTCTGTCTGTCTGACTGACTGACTGTCTGTCTGTCTGTCTGACTGTCTGTCTGTCTGTCTGCCTGTCTGTCTGTCTGTCTGTCTGCCTGTCTGTCTGTCTGTCTGACTGTCTGACTGTCTGTCTGTCTGTCTGTCTCTTAGCCTTCCTCTGTGTCTGCCTGTCTGTCTGTCTGTCTGTCTGTCTGTCTGTCTGACTCTCTGTCTGTCTGTCTCTTAGCCTGTCTGATTGTCTGTCTGTCTGTCTGTCTGTCTGCCTGTCTGTCTGTCTGTCTGTCTGTCTGACTGTCTGCCTCCCTTCCTTTCTGTCTGTCTGCCTCCCTGTCTGTCTGTCTGTCTGTCTGTCCGTCCGTCTGTCTGTCTGTCTGTCTGTCTGACTGTCTGTCTGTCTGTGTGTCTCTCTGTCTGTCTGTCTGTCTGTCTGTCTGTCTGTCTGTCTGTCTCTGTCTGTCTGACTGTCTGACTGTCTGTCTGTAGTCTGACTAGCCTGTCTGATTGTCTGCCTGCCTGTCTGTCTCTGTCTGTCTGTCTGTCTGTCTGACTCTCTGTCTGTCTGTCTCTTAGCCTGTCTGATTGTCTGTCGTCTGTCTGTCTGTCTGTCTCTGTCTGTCTGACTGTCTGTCTGTCTGTCTTTAGCCTGTCTGATTGTCTGTCGTCTGTCTGTCTCTCAGCCTGTCTGTCTGTCTGACTGTCTGTCTGTCTGTCTTTCTCTCAGCCTCTCTGTCTGTCTGCCTGTCTGTCTGTCTGTCTGTCTGTCTGTCTGTCTGCCTGTCTGTCTGCCTGTCTGTCTCTTAGCCTGTTTGACTGTCTGTCTGTCTGTCTCTCTGTCTGCCTCTCTGTCTGTCTGTCTGTCTGTCTGCCTCTCTGTCTGTCTGTCTCCCTGCCTGCCTGTCTGCCTCTCTGTCTCTCTGTCTCTCTGTCTGTCTGTCTGCCTCTCTGTCTGTCTGTCTGTCTGTCTGATTGTCTGTCGTCTGTCTGTCTCTCAGCCTGTCTGTCTGTCTGACTGTCTGTCTGTCTTTCTCTCAGCCTCTCTGTCTGTCTGCCTGTCTGTTGTCTGTCTGTCTGCTTGTTTGTCTGCCTGTCTGTCTCTTAGCCTGTTTGACTGTCTGTCTGTCTGTCTGTCTGTCTGTCTGTCTGTCTGACTATCTGTCTGTCTGTCTGTCTCTTAGCCTGTCTAAATTTGTCTGTCTGTCTGTCTGTCTGTCTGTCTGTCTGTCTGACTGTCTGTCTGTCTGTCTGTCTGTCTCTTAGCCTGTCTGTCTGTCTGTCTGTCTCTCAGTCTGTCTGTCTATGGTAATGTGCTCATTGTCTCCTGCATCAGTCTTTGTCTTCTCAATGGCTTGAATATGAATGAATGAAAATGATTATGAGTCTCTCTCGGTTTTTGTTCAGTGTTATTTATGTCATGTCCATTTTGCCATCCGCTGACACAAAGCATGCAGTTTATTCTCTGAATAAACATGAACGGATCTGAATGAGGCGTTAAAACACACATCAGTGTGTGTGTGTGTGTGTGTGTGTTAATTTTCTCTCCCTGTGGGTTGTGAAGCAGGTTGTCCAGTTTGCTAATGGATCGATGGCTAATGGATCGAAACAGACACACAGATGGGCTTGTTTTATCAGATTGATATAATCTTGTCACGGTTCTCTTCTGACACACCTGTACGTCTGCGACTCCTTTTCATCCTGAGCAGGTGCACGTGGATTCAGAGCTGTAGAGCATCTGTTTTTCTCCAGAGTGACAGAGAGAAGAGACACACGGCGCTCAGACCAGAGTGAGACAGGAACAGGAAATACACTGCAGAGAGACACATGTGAACATGACTCAACATGAGACAGACAGACAGAGAGAGAGAGTGCTGGGCTCAGGTGACGGCCGTTAGAGAAAGTTAATTAATCACATCAGTAAATGTTTACACTTCCGTGACACACACACACACAACTGAGCGTCTCACTGGATTCCTTTTTCTCAGGCGACCTGGAACATTTTCAGGAAACTCTATCATTTGTGCCTGAACATTCCCAAACAATATATAATATATCAATATTTCCAAACAAGATATAATCTTATCATTTAATCTGAAGAGGTTACTTCTGAATTAATCATGTAAAGCCTGACATATGAAATGCAGCAGTTTATTGACAAAATATAAGAAATTTGTGTTTTTGTTGAGTATCATATTTGATGCATCAGACTTTTATGGCTCATATAGTCTGATACAGTGAGAATATGAAGCTCAATTTTATTCAGAGACTCAAACTGAGCAAAAATATGAATTTGCTGCCAATGCTATTTATTTGATGAAATTCTGCTGCTTGTAATGTAAATTAATGAGATCTTTATAACAGTAGAGCAGATACTAACATAAAATGATATAAATATCAGTTGTGGCTCTATATCTCCAATAATCTGTCTTAGTAAAATGAGTTTCATTAAAATGATCCAAACATACAGTATAATGCAGTGATTGAGAGATGAAGAAATAAAGGCTCCTCAGAAGATGTGAGATGTTCTGGAGGCTTGTGAAGATCATTCCTCCGCTGAGGAACAGTGAAAGTAAAGCTTCTGGAAACAAACGCTCCTCAAAAGATCCTGATGATCAGATTTGAGACTCATTATAGGGTTCAAGCACCAGGATTTTAATCACACAGAGGAACACAATGCTCACATTAAGGGTTTTTGGTGGCTAATTGTGAAACTGTTACCCACAATACTTCATGTGTTCTAATTTAATTGAAAATAATTTTATTATTAAGTAAATAAGAAATTATTTCAAAATAAGATGAATTGTATTGAATTAAACCCCTGTTAAGCCGCTGATTACGTATAATACTAGTGCTAATAAGAGTGATGGAGAGACACAACACCTGATCCTAAGATTCTACCACTTTGTAATACCAATAAAAATAACTAACAACAAAATAAAACCCAAAAATCACAACCCAAAAAAACAATAATAATAACTAAGACCAATACAAAGAAAGGAATTTTAGAAATCTTGGCCAACTGAAAAGTATGAACATGAAAAGTATGAGCACGTACAGCACTCAATACTTAGTTCGGGTTCCTTTTGCCTGAATTACTGCAGCAGTGCGGCGTGGCATGGAGTCGATCAGTCTGTGGCACTGCTCAGGTGTTATGAGAGCCCAGGTTGCTCTGATAGTGGCCTTCAGCTCTTCTGCATTGTTGGGTCTGGCATATCCCATCTTTCTCTTCACAATACCCCATAGATTTTCTATGGGGTTAAGGTCAGGCGAGTTTGGTGGCCAATTAAGAACAGGGATACCATGGTCCTTAAACCAGGTACTGGTAGCTTTGGCACTGTGTCCAGGTGCCAAGTCCTGTTGGAAAATGAAATCTGCATCTCCATAAAGTTGGTCAGCAGCAGGAAGCATGAAGTGCTCTAAAACTTCCTGGTATACGGCTGCGTTGACCTTGGACCTCAGAAAACAAGTGGACCAACACCAGCAGATGACATGGCACCCCAAACCATCACTGACTGTGGAAACTTTACACTGGACCTCAAGAAATGTGGATTGTGTGCCTCTCCTCTCTTCCTCCAGACTCTAGGACCCTGATATTCAAAGGAAATGCAAAATTTACTTTCATCAGAGCACATAACTTTGGACTACTCAGCAGCAGTCCAGTCTTTTTTGAAGCGAGACGCTTCTGACGCTGTCTGTTGTTCAAGAGTGGCTTGACACAAGGAATGCGACAGCTGAAACCCATGTCTTGCATACGTCTGTGTGTAGTGGTTCTTGAAGCACTGACTCCAGCTGCAGTCCACTCTTTGTGAATCTCCCCCACATTTTTTAATGGGTTTTGTTTCACAATCCTCTCCAGGGTGCGGTTATCCCTATTGCTTGTACACTTTTTTCTACCACACCCTTTCTTTCCCTTCGCCTCTCTATTAATGTGCTTGGACACAGAGCTCTGTGAACAGCCAGCCTCTTTTGCAATGACCTTTTGTGTCTTGTCCTCCTTGTGCAAGGTGCCAGTTGTCGTCTTTTGGACCAACTGTCAAGTCAGCAGTCTTCCCCATGATTGTGTAGCCTACAGAACTAGACTGAGAGACCATTTAAAGGCTTTGCAGGTGTTTTAAGTTAATTAGCTGATTAGAGTGTGGTACCAGGTGTCTTCAGTATTGAACCTTTTCACAATATTCTAATTTTCTGAGATACTGAATTTGGGATTTTCCTTAGTTGTCAGTTATAAACATCAAAATTAAAAGAAATAAACATTTGAAATATATCAGTCTGTGTGTAATGAGTAAAATATAGTTTCACTTTTTGAATGGAATTAGTGAAATAAATCAACTTTTTGATGATATTCTAATTATATGACCAGCATCTGTATGTGTGTGTGTGAGAGAGAGAGAGAGAGAGAGAGAGAGAGAGAGTGTGTGTGTGTGTGTGTGTGTGTGTGTGTGTTTGTGTGATGCACCTGTCTGTCTGTTGTTTGTTGGTGACTGATGACACCAGAAATAGTCTTCAGAGTCTGTCTGTCTCTCTGTCTGTCTGTGAGATAGATGGGGGATGTAGGAGGATATTGACAAAAAGACAAAAATGTCATTCAAATATGAAAAGATTAGAAATTCATAAGACAGCTTTTTATTATTTGGCATATTTGGCATATTCAGAGCACACAAACAATGAGATGTGTGAGATCAGTAACCCACAGAAGGCGCTAGAGCTTGTGGTGATGGTAGAATGTTAGCATCGGGTCAGTTCAGATGAGCGAAACTCACCAGTAGATGTGTTTGCACAAGTGTGATGGGAGGCTTTCATTGGGACTTTCTCATCTCAGAAGCTTCATTTAGATAAAAACACACTCCCTGTCGCTCTTTCTCTCAACCTCCCATGAAGCCCCATAGGGTTGCGCAGTGTACCAGTGCTTGAAAAATACGGTTTATATTATATTCAAACTGGTCTGAATTCACTCAACAGAGCTGAAATGCTAGAGCTCGCTTTTTGTATGTAATATACATTTATCATGCTCCTAACTGCACATTGCAAAGTTTCTGGATTGACAGTGTTATTTAAATGGTGCATTGACAAAACTGCGATGATTAACAGTGATAACCAAAGCAACAGACGGGACAAAAACCTGATACTGTATGTCAAAATAGATCTGTGCTTTAAGTCTGGAGTGTAAATGCAAACTAATAGATGTGCCAGTTGTTCTATGTAATGTATAATGTGTTATTTTTTGTATTAGAAGATTCCACTTTCAGTATAATTTATTAATTGTCCAATACTAATTTAAAATGTAACTGTATCACTTCAGTTTTACTGAGTATGGAACACTGTGAAGTGATGTTTATGTGGTTTATATGTTATGCTTGAAAAAAAGCCACACATTTGTGACGGTTGTTTCAAGCAGTGCTCTTAATCAGAGATGCACCAATTGTAATTTTCTTGGCCGATTCCAGTTTTTGCAGATTTTCTTTCTAATAACTATAATTGACAGCATATACAAACAAAAATCTATTCTTTTTTCAATGCAAAAAAAAATAAGAAGAAGAAACTGTAGAGTTGTTAACATTCAAATGAAATTTCAACAAACTCCATCTTTGCCCTGCAGAGGACACACAGATCTGAAGCAGCATTAGATGTATTTGCACAGACTGTTTGATGAAGCTCAGCTGCCATAAATGCATTCCCACTGCAACATTTCAAATGCATAAATAATTTTATAAGATTAATGATTTAAATAATTTGTTGAACATACAAGTAAGAAATGTTGGGGAAAAAAGCAATGATATTTCTAAATATGAAACCAAAGCACCAGTAGGTGGCGGCAAATGATTGAGTCATTTAGTCATTCATTCAAACGATTCGTTCCAATGGCTGATTCATTCAGAAACGAGGCACATGACTCTTTATGAATGGGCCACTGAATCTTTGACTCACTTGATTCATTCAAAAACCTGGATTCATTCAGTAAAACGTTGCTGTGTTTAGAGACACTCAGCAGTTCTGCTGTGGTTTTGATTGGAACTATTTTCATTTGCAAAATTGAGCAAAAACAGTCAATATTGTGTTTGAAATGTAACATCAATCTTATTTATTGAACTACTATTGTATGAAATCAGTGTCACGCTGTAATCGTGTTGATATTCGGAGAAACATCTTGGTCATGTGATGTTGCTTACCAATACTGAGCCTCATCTTGCACGACATCAAAACAAGTCTCTGTTTACACTGAATGCTATAAAATCAGAATCATTCTCGAGCTAATATTTTTGGTAGCCAGGTTTCAGTGCTTCCCTGTTTATGTTTGTTATTGACGTCTTAATCAGGCTTCTAGTCCGTGAAATTCTGTCTCACTTGCCTTTAAAAAATCCAGACGGTTGTTAATCGAGCCCTGTGGTTCCCCACGGTTTACTTTGGCCCTTCACGTATTACAAATTGCAAACTTTGTGTCTTCTTCACTCACAGTGAAGAACTTCCACGCCGACGACAAGTTTACATGCAGATGTGAGTGTAGGTGTGACATCAACGGTTCAGACTGAGCGGTTACAGGTCCAGGCCGATCAGTGCATCTCTACTCTTAATAAAACTGTTTTTAATTCAGTCATTTTTGAGGCTGCTTGTTTGTCACCTATGGTGTCGATTTAGTAGATTCTGGTATAGTACCAAAGCCAAAATTGTGGTGTCGAGCCAACCCTAAAGCCCCATAAATTCTGCACTTTGATATGATGTATTAAAAATGGAGATAAATGTGCTTTGATGATGCTCTGTGTTTTGAGGACTGATGGGCCCACAGCGGCTCCAGTTAATCAGGCCCAGACGTGTGCCGCTGCTTACTGATCCCGTCTCTCTTTCTCCTTCCAGAACCTTCCAGAAATCCAGATGGAGCAGGATGTCGAGAGCACCGTCACAGTTCGACAGCCCAAGCTGCCCAAGCAGTCGTGGGACGATGTCCCCAAACCTCTGCAGGATAAGGAGCGCGTCAAGCAGAAGATCCAGCGCTACGTCCGCAAAGACGGCAAGTGCAACGTGCATCACGGAAACGTGCGGGAGACCTACCGCTACCTGACGGACATCTTCACCACACTGGTGGACCTCAAGTGGAGGTTCAACCTGTTTATCTTCGTGCTGGTTTACACCGTGACGTGGCTGTTCTTCGGCTTCATGTGGTGGCTGATCGCTTACATACGAGGAGATCTGGAGCACATAGGAGACAACCAGTGGACTCCTTGCGTCAACAACCTCAACGGCTTCGTGTCGGCGTTCTTGTTCTCGATAGAGACGGAGACGACCATCGGCTACGGCCACAGGGTGATCACTGACAAGTGCCCCGAGGGCATCTTGCTGCTGCTGGTGCAGTCGGTGCTGGGCTCCATCGTCAACGCCTTCATGGTGGGCTGCATGTTCGTGAAGATCTCGCAGCCAAAGAAGCGCGCCGAGACTCTGGTGTTCTCCACCAACGCCGTCATCTCCATGCGTGACGGCCGTCTTTGTCTGATGTTTCGTGTCGGAGACCTGCGGAACTCACACATCGTGGAGGCGTCCATTAGAGCCAAACTGATCAAGTCCAAACAGACCAAGGAGGGAGAGTTCATCCCTCTCAATCAGACAGACATGAACGTGGGATACGACACCGGAGACGACCGGCTCTTCCTGGTGTCTCCGCTCATCATCTGCCACGAGATCAATCAGCACAGCCCCTTCTGGGAGATCTCCAAAGAGCACCTGGCCCATGAGGAGCTGGAGATCGTGGTGATCCTGGAGGGCATGGTGGAGGCCACAGGTACTCAGAGGTTACATTTACACTTTGTGGGTTGGGCAGATGCTTTTATCCAAAGTCGCTTGCATTGCAGGTATGCAGTGAATTTGTTTATGCATTCCCTGGGAATCGACCCCATGACCGTGGCGTTTCTAGAGACGTGCTCTACTGTTTGCAATCAGAGATTACATTTACATGTAATGCATTTGGCAGATGCTTTTACACAAACCATTTCCATTGCATTGGAAACATACATCTGATCAGTTCATGCATTCCCGGGGAATCAAACCGATAACCATGGCATTGATATGAGCTACAGGATGCTTGATGCATTAAATAGAAAAAGAAAACTCCATATCTGATTATATTAAGCAGAGGTCAGACTGAATGAGTACACAAGGATTACTAGCAGAATAACTAGCATTCACCAGCAGTTAAACATTGGGTTTACTTTTCTTATAAAGCCGATCGGATCTAAACACTTCTGCTAGAATGACTTGTTTTGATCACTGCATCATTCCCAGATTCCACTCGAGTGATTTCAGAGGTATGTCATTGCACTATTATTCTAACACGAGGAATGAGGAGAGCGTCCAAACCTACTGATGAAAAACCGTGTTCTGTGCAGTTTACATTGGTTTGTTGACATGCAGGTTAAAGTCATCTTGTTAATTTTGCTATTTTCTTGTCTGTATTTGCACAGTGGAAAAAAACAAACCAGATTGCATAAATTTCATATCGTGGTATCTGAATTAGGTTATGGCTAATATTTCAGTGAGTAATTATTCAGTTGAACTGGAGTGCATTTCTAGTAATCCTCCTATCTGTGGTTGTCACCGTCCAACAAGACAATAAAACAGACACAGCGGCCATAAAGCTAGAAAAACCAACAGAATGAAGGTGTGGTAGAAGTGTGTGTTCATTAGATGAGTGTGTCACAGATCACATGACCTTAAAGGGACAGTTCACAATTGTGCATGAATATCCTGTCATCATTTACTCACCTTCAATGTTGCTCCAAACCATTTTCAAAACTCAAATGCAGAAATTTTTAATAATCTCTCATCATTTTTCGGTAAATTGCATGATTTTCAGTTTCAGGTGAACAATCCCTAATAGCATCCCAAGAGAAAGATTCTGAAACAAGAGTGAGCTCACATCAGGCCTCACAATATAAATATAGTACAAGATCAATACACAGCAGCTTACAGATGCTCTGTGTGCTGGGAAATATCCCAGAAATCCCACTAGAGTCCAGTACTGGAAAGACGATGTGATGAGCGTGACCTCATGTGTCTGTGGATCAGTAAAGGCTTTGAGCTTCAGTCTCTCATGATAGTTTTCTCAGCTCTTTTCCCACTTTCATGATCCGTGAAGTTGAATTCTTGAATTTCTTTATCTCACAGGTCAGAATGAAGCTTTAGTCAGGAGTTCAGGTAAAACACAGTTGTGCTCATAAGTTTACACCCCCTACAGAATATGCAAGATGTTTATTATTTAAAAAAAAAAAAAAGAGGTATCATAAATGTTCTTTCAGTCTAGTTTTTTGTTTCTTTACACCTGCCCTGATGAAGCACTTTCACAGATCTCTCAGACTAACACAGATGATCCTGTTGAGAAGTTTTTGTGGTAGTTGTTCACGAGTCTCTGCATATTCTTTGCTTTTCCAGCATCTTCTGCACATCTGAGCTCTTCCCAGCATTGAATGCATGATGTTTGTTGAGATCCATCTGTTCATGAGAGACTCACACACAATATGAGTGGACAGAAACTCCTCAACGTGATCAGTTCAGTTATTATTGTTTCTGTGGAACAGATGGAAACGTCAGCAGTTGCTAATTTCTTTGATGTTTTCCATCAGTTTTAATCACCTTTGAGACTGATTTCAGTAGTGAGCCCATGCAGCTTCTAATTCTCTATGAGCTGCAGTTCAGTTTTAAAATAGCCTGAGATAAAAATGAAAGCCGCGCTCATAAATGCTGCAGAAATGGAGGATCTTCTAGATACAATTAGGCAAAAAAAAGCAGCGCGTTTGCTTTCTCTGCAACTGTGATGCTATTTTGAGGGTTTGTGAGTGCGGTTGCCATGGCGACGGCGCAGCATTAGGAAAACCCACTGACATTATATAACAACGTTAGCTAAACTGCGCCGCCGGAGTATTACTGTTATTATGATTACTAGTGTTGTTATGATGCACGCGATTGATCTGTCATTATTGTGGCAGGATTCTCAGTCTTCTGTCTCTTGTTCAGTATGAAGCAGCATGCAGGCACAACACCTCTGATCACGACACACAGGAGGACTTTAAGCCATCCTGGTCTCTAGTTTACACCAGCGCTGCAGACAGAGGCAAACAGCACACGCCGCATTAACTCAAGCATAGTGCATTTGAACCTTCAGACACATTTCCTGGAGAGAGAAACGTTTTTCAGGATAACTTGCACATCAGTTTATTGTGCAGTTCATGTGTCGCTCACGGCTGTGTTTCTAGTGTTCTGATGCAGCTGTGATGGCCGTGAGGCAGCAGTTCGTCAGCCAGCAGTGAGGTCGAGGGTGCTCAGGGCATGACTGGGGAACAGGAACAGCTGGTGGCATGTTCACAGCTGACCTGTTGCCATGGCGATGTGCAGCTCTGTGTCTTAACCTGAGAAAGACAGAAACCATATAAAACATTTCAAAAATTTATGTATTTTAGCATGTTTAAATGTGTGTGAGTGTGTGCACGACAGAGAGCATATAAGAGTGTGCAAGCATGTATGCATGTGGGTTTGAGTGTGTGCAAGTGTGAAAATGTTTTTTTTTTTTAGTTGGGTCGGTTAGCATATGTGTGAGTGTGTGCAAGTCTGTGTGCTGTGTGAGCATTTGTGGGTGTGTGAGTGTGCACGCGTGAGTGTGTGCGGGAACATGTGTGAGTGTGCAAACAGGTGTGAGCGTTTGCGTGTGTTCGAGTTTATGAATGTGCAAGCGTGTGTGTATGTGTGTGAGCGTGTTTAAATGTGAGTGTGTAAGAAGGTGCACAAGCATGTGTGTATGTGTGTGAGAATATGTTAGTGTGCAAACATGTGTTTGAGCATGTGCAAATGTGTGTGAGCGTGTGAATATGCATGAGTTTGTGTGTGTGTGTGTTGCTGTATGTGGGTCTGTGGCCGCACTAGAGCTCATTTCGAGGGCCGCAGTGGCGGTTTTATGAGCACAGGCTGCTGTCTGCTGATAACAGCGGCACAGTGAACGCGTCTCTCCTGCGACTCCAGCACAGGACACAGGGATCAGGCTTAAAGTGTTATTTCACACCAGATGAATGAAAGTCCTCTAGCAAGCTGTATATCAAATAAACATGCAGCACACTCGCTGACGGACTCTGTGTGTTCGGCGGTGGCTCATGAGCACAGATAACGCAGTGAGGTGAGCGTGAGGCAGTGGAAGCTGATGAAATGTTCGTCTGAAGATGCGTGATGCAGCTCCTGCCATGATTCCACTCTGAGACACGCGTTATATAAGCATGCCTTGTGTGTGTGTGTGTGTGTGTGTGTGTGTGTGCGCTTCCTTCGGGCTGCGTGTTTGTTTCTGAGCTCTGAGAGCGAAGAGAGCACGGCTCACAGATGTGACACTCTCACAGTGTTTGGATGGTGATTGGAGTCGGTGACCTTTGAACCCTGTCGCTCAGTGTTCCTGTCACACCTTCATACTGTGTCTAATCGAAGAGGAGTGTAAAGAAGCTGTGAGGATTCTTACTGTTCTGTCTTAAGCTTCTCCATCACATCCTTATTATACATTGATTCATTTGACAGATTCTTGACGTTCAGCGCAGTATTTTATCAGTTCATACTTTCTCTGGAAATGAAAGCACTGCTGTATGCTGTCCAGTGGGGTGATTTTTAGGTAAATGTTTTGGGTAGATGTTAGTGTTTCATTGATCAACACACAACAGAACAGACTGTACGTCTATCACGATCAAATATGGTGAACGTGTGTTGTTCTGACCAGCTCACACACACACACACACACACACATTATCTGAGTCATTTCACGCGGTATGCTGAGATCATCAGGAATCTGTTGTAAACAAGATTGGAAAAGCACACGAGTTCCTCCTCAGCTCAGCGTCATCACATTCAAGCGACTGAAACATTCAAACAAAACAAGCGTTCAGCACGAATGAAGCTTTTGACTCGATGTGAGCCGAATTATTACTTGAGCAGAATATGTCATCTGAGATGGCTAAACTCTACCTTACACATTTGTCAGTGTTTTCAGATCATCAGTGCTTTTTGTAGCCCAGGGAGAGTGTGTGTGAACAGTTGGCAGGTTGTGAAAATAAACCAAAACACTTAAAATAAAAACAACTGACAAACGAAAAAACCACAAACAACCATAAACAAAACAAATACATCTAAAAAATTAACCAGCCATAAACAACCATAAACTTTACAAATGCTTGTAAAGAATTGTTGCCACTGCAAGATAACAGCAATGTCAGATACAAAACATTTTCGTGAGAAATAACCAGCAGGCCTATGGAGCCCCGCACATGACATGCAAGAAAAAATAAATAAATTGTGCGCACAGTTTACTAATTCGTTCCCTCAATGTACTAAAACGTGCACACGATTACTATTCCACGTTCCCTCAATTTACTATTTTGTTCCCTCGATTTACTATTTCGTTCCCTCAATATGCTAAATCGTGCACACAATTTATAAATCGAGTGAACAAAATAGTAAATCAAAGGAATGCAATAGTAATCGTGTGCACGTTTTTTGTACATTGAGGGAACAAATCACAAAATCGTGCGCACAATTTAGCCTACTATTTTTTCTGCATGCCATGTGTGGGGCGCCGTAGCAGCCCAATGTCTCAACAAAGCAAGAAAGTAGGGATGGGTGATATGGCAAAAATATCATCTCACAAGTTTTTCAGGAAAATCACAATTCATGATTTTATTGCAATCCTTTGTCATGTTTTACTGCTTTGCTATTTGTCTGAGCAGTATAGCTAAACTAATTTCCCTATTTTAAAAACAGCCTTACAAGGTAACAAAATATAAAATAAAGAAGAATGGCAGATATTGAGGCCAAAGTGGGTGAAGAAAAAAATCTTTGTCATTATTTTATATTTGCTGTTAAAAAATAAGAATATAGATACACATTACAAATACACATAAGACACTGAATGAAGACATATAAAAATAAAACTATATACACTTCACTGTAAGAATTATACATTGATTCAGTTAAGAGCAGCGCGTGATTTTCTCTGTTTTGTTGTTTTATTAACATTAAAGGAATAGTTCATCCAAAAAAGAACATTCTGTCATCATTTACTCAGGTGAGCATGATTTCACCAAGTACAACATGATCCTGGAACAACAATCAACCAATCAGAACTGAGATATAACTTTTTAACTAGTTTTAGGCTTACGATCAGGGTTAGGTGCTTCTGCATGCTTGTTGATCAGCTATCATTTCCCGCTGACTTTGGGAATAAATTATGGGAGGGGAAAATAAAAAAGTGGTTACAAAAAAACACAAATATAGGTGGGTTAGGGTTATGGATTGGGTTAAGTCTATATTTTTGGACAATAATGTTGATCCAGGAACATGTCTTACTTGACAAAATCACGGCGACCATTTACTCACTCTCAAGTTGTTTTAAACCTGAATGAGTTTGTTTCTTCTGTTGAACATAAGAGTTGTTTTGAAGAATGTGGGTACAAACAGCTGCTGGTCTCCAGTCACTTCCATAGCGTTTTTTTCCTTTCTGTCAAAGTCAATGTGGACCAGCAGCTGTTTGGTTCCCCACATTCTTCAAAAGATCTTCTTTTGTGTTCAACAAAAGAAATAAAGTAATACAGGTTTGGGACAACATGAGAGAGAGGAAAAATTGACAGTATTTTAATTTTTGGGTGGGCTGTCCCTTTAATGACAGACGGCAGCATGTTTAGTGCTATTAGACTGCTGTCACTTTAAGACCTACACACATCTCGGTTTACTTTCACTTTAGACATAACCAGCTGTGTTTATATGTAAACCTTGTGTTTTTGACAGTATTAGCACAATCAGACATGAAAGATAACTCAGTCCAGTAATCAGACGCTGCTGCAGAAAAAGCACATGTCAGAACAGCATGTGAATGAAATGTTTAACCGGCAAGACTTTAAAGCACATGCAAATAATGTAGTTTTGTGATTGTGAATAAGTGCAGTGTCCCGTGAGTGTAACTCTAGCGCTGAGTAACGTGATGTGAATGTACTGTATGTGGTGCTGTACAGTATCTCGAGATGGATAGATACTACCATATTCCTTCAAAAGCAGATCGTGGAGACATTTTAATCGTACATCATGATAAAAAATCATGATATCGCACACCCCACCAGGAAAGCAAAAATTGTGATCATGATTAAATACAATAAATAGCTCTGTTTTGTGTCCTCCTCACCTGTGTTGTGGTTGTGTGTGTTCCTCAGGGATGACGTGTCAGGCGCGCAGCTCGTATGTGGCCAGCGAGATCAAGTGGGGCTACCGCTTCACGCCCGTCCTGACCCTGGAGGACGGTTTCTACGAGGTCGACTACAACAGCTTCCACGACATCTACGAGACCAACACTCCCAGCTGCAGCGCGCGAGAGCTGACCGAGATGACCGCGCGCTCCCGTCTGCCTCTCACCTGGTCAGTGTCCAGCAGACTGAGCACACAGGGGCTGCCGGACTCTCAGGAGAAGAGCAGCAGCGAGGCCGAGGAGCAGGTGGAGAGGAACGGAGACGTCGCCAACATGGAGAGCGAGTCCAAAGTGTAGGAGCACACGCGCATCTCTCCTCGCCTCTGCGCCGATCAGGTCAGAGGTCAGCTCAGGAAAGCGCCCCGAGGCGGCACACGGACCCCATCTCACGCGCTTCTCTTTTTCTCGCCCCAAAGGATGTGCGCGGGCGACTGCATGGTTCCCGAAACCAGTTTTTTCTTAAAGATAGGAAATGATATTTTCAGATTTGTAATTCAAAGATTAAAACCTATATATGTATATGAATATATATATAGATCTATTCTAGGGCATTTGCATTTGTATTTTTTGTATATATCTATTGGGTGTGAGGTTGTTTGATACGATGCCGAGTCGTATATTCTGCCTTCTGGAATAGCGACAGACATATTTATCCACGCATGTACAGACGGTCCTGCAGTCGACTGACTCTGATGTACATAGTTTGAGTACTGTACGTCATACTAGCAGACTCACAGGAGATCCGCACCGGATGCAAAAGAGGACGGCAATGCGCTCGTGTTGCATGGGATTGTGGGGCTGATGATGGTGTGTGTGTGTGAGCGTGTGTAAACATGCATGTGTTCCCCAATAACCTTCCGTACCGTCATCAGCCATGAGCTTTCTCTCCTTTAACTCATACTCATAACTGCATGAAGATCTTCAAACGGAGCTGATGCTTGACGTCTGCGAGCGTGTCCGTTTGCGCGAGTCTCTCTTCTGTGTTTGTTTTTGTTTGTTTGGTCGAACAGAAGCAGCAGACGTGAGTTTGACCACGAGACACACGAGACCAAAGAGCCGAACCCTCACATCACTAACGATTACAGCGCGTGAACGCTACCGATGTATTTCATTTCACGCAAATGTAAACGGGGCTGCTGCGCGGCTGTCGCTCTACATTTCTAATGGAGATCACACACAAAACACATCCGAGAGATTTATTGACAGATAGTTGTGTAGTGTGAAAAGAACAGTGATCTGATGACTTTAACTCTTTCCCCGCCAGCGTTTTTGATTATTTTCATGGCCCCCAGAATATTTTGTTGTATGAACATGCAGTACATCAAAATAAAGTATAGAGCCTCTCCTTTAAACAAAACCCGTTTTATTCTCGCTTCATGCATTCTTTGCCTCCTACTGAATAACACAAAGCATGGAAATACGAGTCATTTTATTTCACGGTAACGATGTATCACAAGTTATTTTTGCTTTAAATAAGGTCTTTATGATATCAACATTTTTGTTACCATAGAAATTTCATAAATCTTGTCACCAGTGTCAGTACTCTAGCGTGCACATATAGCGAAATGAGTTCTCTTTCACGGATTGCATTTCAGCTGCTTAAAATCATTTATTTTTAAACTGCAATGCTTAAGACGCCCCCCCCGATTCTGTCAGTGGCGGGGAAAGAGTTAAAGGTTGTGTACTTTATGTGCAGCATTAGCCAGCTAACAGTAAACGAACAAACATTCTTCTAGTATAGGTAACATAACATTCGTTCAAAATGATCTGGTCTACAATATAATAATTTAAACGAAACCACAAAAAAAAAACAATATTTATACATCATTCATACACGCTTTAGTTGGACTTTTTTTTAATGTTACTTGTTTCAGAATCTTCAGAGAACATTCAAAAGTAACGTCCCGTAATGTTAGCAGAATGATCAAATAAAATATTCCTATTTAACATTTGTATAATCAACAAAAAAAGTTTTTGAAAAAAACTTGGACATTTTCAACATTTAAAAAGCATTGAGAAATAACATTTTCATAACTTAATGGGAATGTTGGCAAAAAGAAACATTTTTTTTTAATCTGGATAGACATTTAACATGTCTGTAAAACAGGATCAGAGTGTTCAGAATGACACACTAACATGCTCCAAAGTAAACAGCGGAGCACACTGCATCCCACAATGCACTGTGATGAACCCGCAGCAGAATCAAACACAAACAAAAAATAATCATAAAAACAAAATAACCATTATAATATATTAAATCATTAATTGACCTTACAACAATCAACGCCAGTTTGACATACTGTTGTAAATAAAGTGAGTTCAGCAGCGAGTTCAGCCTCGTTTTCATTCTCGTCCAATCAAATACACGACCGACGCTCTCCTGCTCCTGCATCATCGTCCGGATTCTGTAGAAACTTGTTTCCATTGAGACTTTTCACCTCACAATTTGGACTTTATCACACTTGAGTTTATATCTCAAAATCAAATTTTTATCAGACTTTTGAGTTTATATCTCAGTATTAGGATTTTATTTCTGAGAACTGCACATTTGTTTCTCACAATCCAGACGTTTTCTTCCAATTGCAAGTTTATATCTCACAATTCAATTTTTTTTTCTCCAAATTATTTGTTTATATCTCAAAATGTGGACTTGTTTTGTGTCAAAATGTTGACTTTCCCCCCCAGAATTGTTAGTTTATAACTTAAAATTTTGACTTTTTGTTCTCATAAATGTGAATTTACAGTATATCTCACAATTCTGAGTTATTACATCATAATTCTCATAACTGTGAGTTAAGTCACAATTAGCTACCTTTGTGATATTTTCCATCTGTGGCAGAAACAAGCTTCCACAGGCTTCTCTTGTAACGCTCTGATGAACTGAAGCTCTGGAAGAAGAACCAGACCTCGAGCTCTTTCTGAGAGAGTCCTCCAGTAATCCTCAGTAAAGACTGGAACATTCTGTGCTCCGTACGTTTGATGAAGTGCCCTTTAAAGCGCCCTGCTGATCTAAAGCCATTCAAACATCACATCAGATCCACCTGGACACCATTCCTTCATTTCACTCGAGAAATATGAAATCAGGAATATGAACACGAACATTTAAATGTCTTCAGATCCTTCTCTAAAGCTGATTTCACAAGCCATAATATGGTGCATTATACCCAGTGTTTATTCAGATTTAACACACGTACGAGTCATTCTGATTTTCTTGTTGATTTAGATAATTACTCTGTGTCACAAGAAGCTCATAAATAAACCATATCTAAATATTCACTTTGGGTTTTTCTCTCTGTGTGAATGAGGGAACGAAGTGTTGATTGTTCAGTGAGGAGGAATCGAGTGAGTTTGTGAATCGTGTTTAATGTAACCGTCTGATATCAGTCTGATGATTAACACTGACATGATTAATAATAGTGTGCATGTTCACTGTTTTTGACAGGAAAGTGATGAACAAACGTTCTTCCTCTAACAGTAAAATAGTGTTTGTTCAGTGTTATCTGGTCTTTAATAATGTTCTCGTTATTTATACATTGTTCATGTAATGTTTTTTTTTCTGAAACATTTTACCTGGACGTTCATCTAATGGTTTTAAGTGTCATTAGAACATTCAAAGTACATTCAAATCTAACATTTCCATAATGTTTGCAAATGCAATGTTCCCTTAACATTCAACTTCCTGGGAACATTAAGAAGAGGTTCAAAGATTATGTTTTTGTTAGCTGGGAACCGCAGCATGTCTAGCATTCATATAATGGTCATTCATCATAGAGTTAAACTGATAAAGGCACTAAAATATGTATTTGTTCTCATAATTGTGAAACAGTGACTTGAATAATGAGTTTTAATATTGCACTGAATCCGCAGCTGCTGTGAGACACAGATGAGATCTGTCCTCATGCGGGAATTTATCATTCCAAAATATTATGTTGTATTTATTATTTAATACAGCTGCAGCAGGAGTGTGTTTTAGTAGTTGATATCATATCAGCATTCATCAGGAGGAGTGTAGGTCACACCTGTTGAGGTTTCTGTTCTTTATCTCTGGCCTCTCCTGCCCTCTAGCGGCGATTAGTGCTGCAGTGATTTATAAAAGACACGGAGCGTCCAAAACAAGGCTGAGCTTCGAGCTGTTCTCGAGATTATCAGCCGGCACACATCAACCTAAACCCTAAACCTACCCGTTCAGTAATGCAGATACATTAAAAATCATTGTTTAGCATGAGAAAAAGGACGCGATATTGATGTGCGCATGCGCAGTAAACCCTGGTAGGAAAATCTGACGAGTAGGATAAAATGTCAGGACACCGCCTCATTTCCTTTCAAAAGCCTGAAATAAGCCGCTTTCTGACTGTCCAGATAGCACAGGTGCGTCTGCAAGAGGTCTGTTAAAGATCTTCATCTGGAAAGATCTGCTGTGTACAAACCTCTGACAGACGTCTCTAAGATGTCAGTTTCACATGCATTCTGAATCATAAACATCTTAAAGACATCTTCTAAACGTCTGTTTGACATCTGATGAGGCGTCCTATAGCTGTACTGCAGATGAGCAAACTCTAAAAAATACGTCTCGCAGATGTAAATGCGACGTCTCCTGATGTACGCGTGCTATCAGGGAAGTAGATGTGTTGTGGAATTAGGGTTAGTAACCTGTAACATTTTAATATTCTGCTGAAATGAACAAAATTACTTGAAAAAAGATTCGTTCATCCGAGCAGTAAAATGATCCGAGCTTCCCATCACTGTCAAGAACTGCGTTGTTGTGAGTGTTTATGTATTTCTAAAGTGAATCTGTTTGTACAGTAATAGTAGCTCCAGGGCTGTCAAACGCCAGATTGATTTAAACTATTTATTAATAACATGGAAAACGTCGTTGGATTGCATGATTCTTAATTTCAAAATGAAATATTTTTAAATTGCAAGTTCACGTTCGTAAAACAATTTCTGAAAGTAAGGTACTTCGTGACGTCACGTCAAAGATTTGTTTGTTTGGTTAACTCGGACCGAGCTGCGGGAGCGCGCACTCGGGAACACGCCCACCTCTCAGCGCGTGCGCGCCTTGCCCCGTGTGCGGGAGCGCGCGCTCAGTGTGGAAGATGCTGCCGGTGAGTTCAGACGCGGATCAGATGCTCGGGTGAGAGTTTATACTCAACTCCTCTGTGTTTTCTCATTTTTAGAGTCTTCAGTGTGAGTGACTCGCTCTTTTATGTTCTGATAGTTGTCCTGTGATATGGAGACCCTGGGATCTTTCAACAAGAGAGATGCAATTAAATAAAGTAACTCATTTTAATGACTTTGCTCTCTGTGTTTATCGATATGTTGATCTCAGAGTCTGAGAGTGCAGAAATTACACCTTTCTGAGAAGTTTGGACGGTTGATTTCAGCCTTTAACCCGTGTTCCTGTGTTCTTCAGGTGGTTTCTGGAGGTTTGAGGCGGGTTCAGACTTCTGGAGATGTTTTCCATCATCCTGTGAGGTCTGATGCTCTTCCTCTTCATTCATAAGTCAAGAACACTTAAATATTCACTGGATGTTTAGAAATACCCAGCTAACAAGAATATGTTCTAGGAACGTTTCCCATTAAGTTGTGAAAACGTTCATAATGAATGTTCAAAACTTCCAGTTTTTTAAAATGTTTTAAAAATGGTTTTATTCTTATGTGAAGGTTATTTTTTTCATCTTGCAAACATTATGGGGACGTTAGATTGTTAGTAACATTTCAGGAATAAGACCAGGGTTGCCAGGTCTTTGAAACAAAACTCTGCCAGTTTCCTCCTCCATTAAAACAGTGTTCCTGGGAGAGAAACAACACAAGAGTAGCCAGATTCCGCTGTAAAACCCTGAATAAAACGTTCCATGAACAATGTATAAATAATGTTTTTGTGCTAGCATTATTAAACACCAGATAACTTTGAACAAATGTTTGTTCATAATATGTAAATGTAAATAATAACATTGAGAGAACCTTGCTAGAATGTTCAGAAGTTCTACAAATGTTCCATTAGCGGGGTGTCACTAGCAATGTGTGTGTGTGTGTGTGTTTTCTGATGGGTCGCATCCATCCGCAGGCTGTTTCTGCCCAGATCCAGGATGCAGGAGTATCTGTCTCATCTGGGCCGGACGGTTTTGGCCAGTTTCCCCGTTCAGGCCACACTGCACTTTTACAACGACGAAGACTCCAGCTCCGAGGAGGAGGAGGATGAAGCAGACACTTACTAACCTCATCAGATCCACACGTCTATAACATGAACTCACGAGTGAGCTGAGAGTGAACCGTGTGACCGTCAGGAAGCAGAACACTGTTTAGGAAACACGCCGTGTGAATGGAGATGGGAGCGTGGCGGTGTGTTTCAGGAAGCGCTGCGGATCCGCAGGAACAGGATTATCACCTGAGACGAGCAGGAACCCAGCGCCGGTGAGACGGGTCACGCCATCAAACACAAACAGACCTTTGATCCGAGGAAGATCCTTCACGTCGGCCCACGTCTGGGAACGTCTTTAAAGGGATAGTTCACAGAAAATGAAATTGTCATTTACTTTCCCTCAAGATGCTCCAAAAATGTTATATTTTGAAGAATGTTGGGAACCAAACAGTAGATGGCAGCCATTGAGTATTTCTTTACTATGGAAGTAAACGGGGACCAATGACTGTTTGGTTACCAGTATTCTTCAAAATATCTCTTTAGATATGAAAAAGAAACTTATGTAAGTTTGGAGCTACTTGAAGTGAGTAAACGATGACAACTTTAATTTTATGTGAACCGTCCCTTTAAGTGTTTCATTTGTATGTTTTTTGCTGGAATTCATGTATTTCTGTTAAAATCTAAACACAAATAAAAACAAGAATGCTCAAAATGCCTCAATTTATTAATAATTATAACATCATGAAACTGACTTTAAAAACTGAATTTTGTAGAACTTAATTTTTTTTTTAAATTGGTTAACTTGTTTAAGCTAAAGTACCTCATCAGATTATTTTTTTACAGTGTCAGTGATTTAATAAAACTGTTTTCTAAAGTAGCAAACAGTAGTATATTTTTCTCTGTGTGACGGCGGGGGGGGGGGTCACGGGGTCACAGGTTAAACGGTGAGTGGCCACCTGACACCCGTCTGTTTGCTCATGAGATGATGGCAGATAGTGAGATGACCGTTTCACTTCTAGTCTGAGGTCAGAGGTCACGGTCTGACCCCAAACCACATCAGGAGTGGTGTTTGAGAAAGACGCTAAAGCTCGATGTTTTGAGCACTGGGCTTTATTAAAGTGCTTTTGTCATGCAAGGGTCACCTGACGGTCAGATCTCTGATGGATCTGACCACCTGAACCCTGAGCAAACACATCACTGCGTGCGAGGATCCAGGAAAAAGATGCAGTTTATTTCACTGATGGGATCCCTCCGTCCTGATCCTCATCCACATGCTGACTCTTGCCATGTGATCTGAACAAGAAATCATTTGATTTATCAGTTCAAGATGTTTAAAATCACCTGACAGTTTTGTAAAAGGATGAGTGAGAGTGAATGTGCCACTCACCTGTGATGTTGTGGACGGATGTTCACCCCAAACAGCAGCTCTAGACAGGTGACCAGCAGGTGGATGGGTGCCGCCAGAGCCCAGTATCTGAAGCACATGCGTGTGGGACATCAGTCTGGCCTCCATGAACACGTGAACATGAGATCTTCTGAGGCCTGCAGTGTGAAGCCAAACATCAGGAACAACAGCCACACACACCTGATGAGATCAACACAATACACACAATACACAGACACAGACAAAACACTGGATTTCAAACAGTCCAGAAACTCCATATAACATATATAGTGTACTTTTAATGTGTGTGTGTGTTTATATATTTATGTATGTACACACTTTAAACGTAACAGGTAGATGGTTAATTTTAATTCAAAGTTATAGCGCTGATTATAAACACGTGTTTGAGTTTGGACAGTAGTGATGACGGACGGTAGTGATGACGGACAGTAGTGATGACGGACAGTAGTGATGATGGACGGTAGTGATGACGGACGGTAGTGATGACGGACAGTAGGGATGATGGACAGTGGTGATGACGGACAGTAGTGATGAAGGACAGTAGTGATGACGGACAGTAGGGATGACGGACAGTAGGGATGACGGACAGTGGTGCTGACGGACAGTAGTGATGACAGACAGTAGTGATGACAGACAGTGGTGATGACAGACAGTAGTGATGACAGACAGTGGTGTGTGATGACGGACAGTGGTGATGACGGACAGTAGTGATGAAGGACAGTAGTGATGACGGACAGTGGTGCTGACGGACAGTAGTGATGACGGACAGTAGGGATGATGGACAGTGGTGCTGACGGACAGTTGTGCTGACGGACAGTAGTGATGACAGACAGTAGTGATGACAGACAGTGGTGCTGACGGACAGTAGTGATGACAGACAGTAGTGATGACAGACAGTGGTGCTGACGGACAGAAGTGATGACGGACAGTGGTGCTGACGGACAGTAGTGATGACGGACAGTAGTGATGACGGACAGTAGTGATGACGGACAGTAGTGATGACGGACAGTGGTGCTGACGGACAGTAGTGATGACGGACAGTAGTGATGACGGACAGTAGTGATGACGGACAGTGGTCATGATGGACAGTGGTGATGAAGGACAGTGGTGATGAAGGACAGTGGTGATGACGGACAGTTGTGATGACGGACAGTAGTGATGACGGACAGTGGTGATGACGGACAGTGGTGATGACGGACAGTAGTGATGAAGGACAGTGGTGATGAAGGACAGTGGTGATGAAGGACAGTGGTGATGATGGACAGTGGTGATGATGGACAGTAGTGATGACGGACAGTAGTGATGACGGACAGTGAGGATGAAGGACAGTGGTGATGAGGACAGTAGTGATGACGGACAGTTGTGATGACGGACAGTGAGGATAAAGGACAGTAGTGATGATGGACAGTGGTGCTGATGGACAGTTGTGATGAAGGACATTAGTGATGATGGACAGCAGTGATAAGGGACAGTAGTGATGATGGACAGCAGTGATAAGGGACAGTAGTGATGATGGACAGCAGTGATGACGGACAGTGGTGATGACGGACAGTGGTGATGACGGACGTAGTGCTGAAGGACATTAGTGATGATGGACAGTGGTGATGAGGGACAGTGGTGATGACGGACGTAGTGCTGAAGGACATTAGTGATGATGGACAGCAGTGATGACGGACGGTAGTGATGAAGGACATTAGTGATGATGGACAGCAGTGATGAGGGACAGTAGTGATGAGGGGACAGTTGTGATGAAGGACATTAGTGATGACGGACAGTGGTGATGACAGACGTAGTGATGAAGGACATTAGTGATGAGGGACAGTTGTGATGAAGGACATTAGTGATGACGGACAGTGGTGATGACGGACGTAGTGATGAAGGACATTAGTGATGATGGACAGCAGTGATGAGGGACAGTAGTGATGAGGGGACAGTTGTGATGAAGGACATTAGTGATGACGGACAGTGGTGATGAGGGACAGTAGTGATGACGGACAGTAGTGATGAAGGACAGTAGTGATGACGGACAGTAGTGATGAAGGACAGTGGTGATGACGGACAGTTGTGATGACGGACAGTGGTACTGATGGACAGTAGTGATGAAGGACAGTAGTGATGACGGACAGTAGTGATGAATGACAGTTGTGATGACAGACAGTGGTACTGATGGACAGTAGTGATGAAGGACAGTTGTGATGACGGACAGTAGTGATGATGGACAGCCCAGAAACAGCACGAAGCCGGAAGTCGTTCTCTCAGGCAGAGGACACCATCATCATCAACAGCTAAACACACAGCACACGCTAAACGCTGAGGCTTTGACGAATCTGACAGTGAATCGATAAATAATACATAAATGGCTCTTCTCTGATGCTGTTTCCTTGTTTTTCTGCGCAGGCGCGCCGCGTAATGCTGCCTGCGCGCGGCCTGGAGACGCACGTGCACACGCACACACTTATGGAATAAAAAAAGGTTCTTGCGACTTTTTATCTCACAGTTCTGATTTCTTTTCTTTTTTTTTCTCAGAATTACGATATATAATCTTACAAATTGCGAGAAAAAGTCAGAATTGTGGGATAAAAAGACGGAAGGACCTTTTTTTTTTAATTCAGTGTCGAAAACGAGCTTCTAAAGGCCACCAACAGTAAGATCCAGATTCAGCAGGAGGTTCTGACATATTTCTCACATTTACACATTAAGTACAGTACTAATTGAAACACAATTTAAATAAAATAAAATAATAGAACTTAAAAGAGAAAGAAAAAACTTTCAGTTTACAGATTGTAAATAAACGTTAAAGGCAAATGAGCAACATTGGGTTTTCAGTTACTCCATTTAGTTTGCTGAATATAAAATTTCCCTGATAACAAAAATAAATCAATAATAAATATTTTTCTTTTAGAAAAGTCATATTCATCTAAATGAAGTAAAAGTAAAACAGATGATAAATTAAAGACTATGATGCAGTTTATTTTAACACTTAGAAATTGTGACATCTCCGACCAAAACACAGACGAACAGTCAGAGACATTCCAAAAATAAATGCATGATAGACTCTTTCGCAATTACACACAGAGCGATTTTAATCTCAATCTTTCATCTTTAATCAGACGCAGCGCTCCGCGGAAGCACTAGAGGGCGCCAGAAGCGTCTGTGATTCCGCGGGCGAACACTAGAGGGCGGGAGCGCCCTTCCCTCGTGCGCGCGCTGCAGTTCACGCGCGAAAGAAACCAACGGCAGACACCAGGAAACAACCAACCTGCGCTTTTACCCAAAAACAGGTAATAAACACCGTTAATTATATTCATAACACAGCGGGAGGTCGCACAGTTAGAGCAGATCTCAGGCGTCTGCGCGACAGCGACGTTTCAGGTAAACATCTCTAATTATTTCAGGTAACGTAAACATCTGGAAAGCGTCGCGGCACACACGCGTCGCGTCTAACTTCCTGGAGTTCATCCGTTTCATCAGTTTAATCATTAAACACGTTAATCCTCGCGCGGGTAAGCAGCAGCTGTTGTGTTTTATTGGATTGAAAGCGAGGCCCGACTGTTAGCATGACCACAAACATCCAAATCATCCGAGCTGAGGAGAAAGAGCTGTGTCTGTGTGCGACAGAACACGTATGATCCGGATACACACGTCTGTGAGCAGCAGTAGCGTGTGTCATGATTAGATGTGAGAGTAGGTGCGGCTCAGATGAGGTGCATTGTGGGAAACCAGCGTCTGAATCTGAAGTTTTGTGTGTTTTCAGGATGTCGGACTCAGAAGACTCGGATCTGGAGGAAGGGCAGGATGTGATGCGACACCAAACCAAGATCGTGAGTATGATTCAGGTGAAGCGGGCGTCCCATGATCCTCTCTGTTTCTCCCATGATCCTCTGTGTTCCCCCGCAGGTCTATCAGGGCCAGTTCCCGTACATTCACATCGAGCCGCCGGGTGAGTGAGCACCGCTCTGTTTAGTGTTAGTGATCAGCGCTGCAGGTGTTTCAGTGTGGATGTGTTTTACAGACGTCATATATGAGCGCTGGTCCAAGATAAAGCCCGAGGTGAAGAAGCTCCTGGGTCGTCTGATGCACGTGTCTGTGTTCTGGTGGCACATCCTCCTGAGACAGCAGGACAATCACCCCACCACCTTCTGGGCCGTGGAGATGGGCTTTCTGGACTCCAAGTGAGTGTGTTTCAGGACAGAGTCTCGTCTGAGAGTAGAGCTCGAGATCCTCTCAGTGTGTGCGGCTCAAAGCTGATAGACGGTAATATCTTGGTATTAACTTCACTGTATTACTATTAAAACCTAATCTCATCCGGACAGACTACACGTCGTTGGAACCGTCTAAGACTCCTAAATAGATATTTTACCAATGTTTTTTGTTAAAAATTATGTAGGAAAAGTAACAGATTATTTTATGACAAGTGCACCTCAAAAATCTACATCTTAACAATCTGTCACACTTTAGAAACCATCAGAAATTATAAAAAATCTAAAAATTCATCATTTGAAACCCATTTTTAAATCAGACATTGCATTACTATGAAAATAGTACATCGATATCATGTCACAAACATGAATTATGAAAATTTAAGTTTGGATCGTGCACTTTCACGTGAGTGACAGTTAAGGGGTTAATGTTTAAAGCGTTGGATTCACACGGAACGACCGTTACACAGAGAACACACGATCATGCTGGACACACATGACCACTTCACAAGATCTCACCGCTTGATTCCACGAAGTTTGTTAAATTAAATGTGCATTAGTCATTCAAAGATTTGTTTAAATTATATAAATGTGTATTTGCTTAATGCTGACGGTAAACGAGATAGTATTACAATGTTTGCCTTTCTATTACTAATAATATAAAGCAGTCGTTACAATACTTTCTGTTACATCATTTCTATTGTTATTTGTATGAGACAGAACTGCTAACGATGACAGAACAAGAGAGAATGTGAGCACGAACACATCAGCCAAGCAGAAAAACTTATTGGCCAATGCTGATATATCGGTCGACCACTATATATATATATATATATATATATATTCTTTAAATACAGTACAGACCAAAAGTTTGGAAACATTACTATTTTTTTAATGTTTTTGAAAGAAGTTTCTTCTGCTCATCAAGCCTGCATTTATTTGATCAAAAATACAGAAAAAAAATGAAATATTAAATTATCATTTATTTCTGTGATGCAAAGCTAAATTTTTAGGATCATTATCACATGATCCTTTAGAAATCATTCTAATATGATTATTCATTATCAAAGTTGGAAACAGTTCTGCTGCTTAATATTTTTTCAGAACATGTGATACTTGTTTAGGATACTTTGATGAATAAAAAGTAAAAAAAAAAAAAAAAAAAAAAAAAAAAGCTATGTTTTTTTTTCTTTATTTTGAATAAATGCAGTTCTTTTTAACCTTTTATTCATCAAATATATTAGACAGCAGAACTGTTTCCAACACTCATAATAAATCAGAATATTAGAATGATTTCTAAATGATCATGTGATAGACTGGATGTTACATGTGACACTGAAGGCTGGAGTAATGATGCTGAAAATTCAGCTTTGCATCACAGGAATAAATTATTTTTTTAAAGCATATTCAAATAGAAAACTATTATTTTAAGTTGTAATAATATTTCACAATATTACTGTTTTTTTCTGTATTTTTGATCAAATAAATGCAGGCTTGATGAGCAGAAGAGACTTCTTTCAAAAACATTAAAAATAGTAATGTTTCCAAACTTTTGGTCTGTACTGTATATAAATGTGAAATATTTATTTCAAGAAAATAGTTGTTTATAGGATTTACCGTCCTCTATGCTGCTTACAATTAATTTAATGTCTTAATTATTATTATTAAGAAAATATTTGTATTTATATATTTGTGATGTTACTTTTGGATAAATGTTCCGGGTCCGTCTTTTGTTGTCCTTGGCCGATCACCTGGTGGCAGGTAATAATCAGGATAATGTACGATTACTTCATTTATGTGCTGAACTATGATCCTCTTTAAAGGCTATTGATTGGATACCATTCAACATTTCTGCATGGAAACCAGCTCAGTTTAAAAGCAGTTGGTTTTCGCTGTCTGTCTTTCAGTGTGTCGAATGATTTGAGTCTGAAGAGGCTGGAGAAGATCGAGATCCTGGAAAGCATTCTGGATGCCATGGAGAGAGGCGTACGTATCTGTGCTGATGAGCGTTCTCTGACCCTTCACCGCTGCGTCCGGTCTGATGTTGTGTCTTGTTTTGTTCAGCTGTCTCAGCCGGACATGAAGAGGAAAGCCCGAGCCGTGGTGTCCTTGAGCAGATTATTCTCCATGGTACGTAGCGGTGCCGCTGCAGTAAGTGTTAGCTCTGGTCTGTTTTCTGACACGCGTCCGTCCGTCTGCAGGAGGAGGATTGTTTGGCTTCAGCCTTCAGTTGGCTGCTGGACTCTGGAGCTCCTGATATCCGTCAGAAGCTGCTGGATCTGGGATCAATGGAGATTCGCTACCGGACGCTGTGCTTCATCTTCAACGAGTGTGAGTTCATTCCCACTGATGTCCTGACAGCACCAGAGATGTAGTAAACCAAAACCAAGACTGAAATTAAAACATTTGGTACTGGAAAAAAACAGCACAGCACAGGGATTTCTGTACATTCATGTAGTTTTCAGCGTGTCACTGTTTAGTCGTTCTGAATGGATCTGTGTGCTGCAGAGGGAGTGCAGTCAGCTCGAGGAGGATGATTGAGGGTTTTTTGGCATCTCCATGTGGTCCAGTTTGGTATCGCAACTTGTCTAAAATATAAACAAGTTCTTTATTTCTATACTATGCAATTCTGAAAAGTTTTTCCAGTATTTTTTCCTCTCGTGTGTGCGTTTAGCAGTTATGTGGACCCCTTATATCACTTGGTTCTTTGGTATACTTCTGGAGTCTCCAAGTGTCCTTTTATTTAAAAAACATCTAAATTTATCTTGAAAAAAAGCTTGCAGAAAATACAGTTTTGTAAGAATCACACTTTACTTTGTTGGATATAACAAATAACAAAATTAACATGTTAAATGATATCAATTAATCAAATGCTTGATTTCATTCACAGAAAAGGTTTAATCTGAATAAAAAATGTGATCTATTGATAGCCCTAATTTAGTTATATATATATATATAATTTAAATATATGCTTTATATATAACATGAAAATTGTAACTATAATTAATGTCAGACTGAAATGATGAAATGTATAGTAAACTATTAGAAAAGCTCCTGTATTGGATCAGACTGATCGTGGGTTCAGTGCTGTCTGTGTCTGACTGCGTCTGGCCCACAGATTCACGATATCTCCAGGTGACTTCATGCAGTAAAAAGAAGGCCATCGAGGAGCTGAAATCAGAGCCGGACCCTTGGACGTATTCTGTGAGAGTCTTTAAGATCTAATAACACGTTTGTTTTCATATTTAACACACTGCATTCATAGGATTATTCAAATCTGTTTGAAACGTCAATGACTGTAGAAATGGGACAGAAATAAAACAGTCTTTCATCTCCAACTCCATTTCTAGAAAAGTGAAGATATGAAAAACAAAGGAAATGAGCAATTTCAGAAGAAGAAATATGATCTGGCATTGAAGTGGTACACTAAAGCCATTAAATACCAGTAAGTGACAGAAGAACCTCACTGCTTTGATTCCCAGTCCACGTCAGTTTCCCATGTTCTTCTTCCCATTCTGTGTTTCAGCCCGAGCAACCACATCCTGTACGGGAACAGAGCGCTCTGCTACATCCGCTCGGAGAAATATCTGTGAGTCAGACACAGTATTCTAAATCGTGATTGATCGGTGATACTGATTGTGGGAACTGTTTTCAGGAAAGCACTTGGAGACGGAAAGAGAGCCATTATATTACAGCCAGACTGGGCCAAGGTGAGTGCTGCTTCTCCATAACACTGCCCTCATCTTCATCATCTTCATCATCTCTCTGTGTCAGATAGACGCTGGAGAAAAGATGCACACTACGTAGTAGAGCCGGGTTGATGATATTTGAACCTATTCTCATTTTAATGAACTATGTATACAAGAACAAAACTCAGTGGAATGTTATTTGTTGCGCATCCCAGACAATAAATCACAGGAATCTCTGTGCTTTGTCACTTTTGATATGAAACAAAGACTCCGCTTTCAGATGAAGTTCAAACAGATATCATTTCAGCGCTTTACAGTTCGCTGTAGCAGCTCAGTTCAAGCGTGACTCGTCTCAGCTGAAATAATAACTCGAGAGAGGAGCGTTTCATTCATATATGCACGATATTACACATGTTTTTATTTAGTTTGTTCTTCAGTATTTAAGGTTTGTTGTAATAAATCTGTCATGAAAACAAGTTGTGATGTTCACTCTTCGAATGTTAATATTTCAACAAACCAGCAGAAATAAAAATGTTGTTTGTTATCGTATAATAAGCTTTTATTCTAAAAGTTGCTATATGTGCTATTTTAAATGCTTGTTCACCAAAATGAATGTACTCGATGATTTCTTTAGCTGGACTGGAAACACAAGTTCTGTTAGTGTTAGTTTCCGTTCACAGCTGTCGGAGTTACCCGACTACAACGACTTCTGCTTCTGAGAGTCTGTGACTAGCGTCTGTTGGTCGAGGTCTGAATGATTTTCTGCAGCTCTCTGGTGGAGCTGTAGCTGTGAGTGCCTGTGATGATGCTCAGAGAGCCTTGTGTTCTCTCGGCTTCAGGGTCACTACCGCTTCTGTGATGCTCTGTTCTATCTGGGGGAACATCAGAAAGCTCTGACGGCCAACCGTGTGGCCCAGGACGCCTGCGGCGCGGACCCCGAGGGACAGAAAGACCTGCAGCAGCAGCAGGAGCGCTTCCAGACGGAGCTGCAGGAGAGCAAAGGTAACGTCTGGTCCTTCAGCACGGCTTCAGCCGCGAGCACCGCAGCGGAGCGCTTCATTTGTGTTGTGTTTCCAGCAGAGATGAAGACCAAGAAGACCGAGACAAAGAAGACTTCTTCTAAAACCAGGTTAGTGCTTGTGAAGGCTGTGCTGCTCTCGTCCTGCTGTGTGGGGAATGATGTAGATGTGTTTGTAATGCAGAGGCGATTCTTCAGCTCCTCATCAGAGATCCAGTCGTCAGCCTGAAGTCCTGGAGAGCTCGGTGAGAGGAGACTCCCAAACAAACACTTATTATACCATTATTTATGTACTGTTATAGTTTGCATAATATTTTAGATTAGCTTTAATTTAACGACATGCTAATCGTGATAGAAACGTTCCTTTTTGTTACTTTTTTTGTTACTTCTAGTTCCTTTTTGTTACTTTTTAATGTCATTTTTATTCGCTTTCGTTTTTAATTTGAATCTGTATATATTTTTTTAATAATATATATTTAATAATATAATATATATTTTTCACTCTTTAGGTTTAATTCATTTTTAGTTCAGTTTTATTTGTAGTTTATTTCTGGTTAGTAATACAGCGCTGTAATAATGTTTTAGTCGATGGTAATAATCCTGCTGTGGATGTGAACGTGTGTGTGTTCTTCTTCTCCCAAATCCCAGCAATCTGAAAACCGGAGAGACCAGGATGACGCTGCAGGTGAGGAAGGAGATTTGTTTGTTTAAGTAAAGCTGTTTTTGCTTCGTGTTGAACATGTATTGGTGGTCTGCTACAGGTACGAAGGATCTCAGGATTCAAGAGAGCAACCGTGCATTTGTGTGTTACTTCCTTTTATACTCATCTATTCTTCACTCTTTCAGGATTTTATTATTCCATTTAATGGTATAATCATTCATAGCAATCATTTAATCAGTGGATCATTCATTGATCACTCGTTATCTGTGATTGTGTGTGTTCTATGAGGGATGTTTGTCTTCGTGAGTAAGAGATAAGAGTGTTTTCATAGTGACTGGACAGTGTTGTGAAGCCGTAATTCTCATTGTTATGGCTTGTGGTGTAATAACACTTGTGCTGGTCTGAGAATTGAAACATACACAACTAAGATTATTCAAACTGCTCTTTGTGTAGCTGACAGGATGTCTGCATGATCTAATACCTGCAAGCTTCAGTTTAAATGTGCACTGCGCTGCTGAAAGCTGCTTTATCATAGTCTCAGTGCTCACGGGGCGATCGAGTTTGCTTCAGATTAAACCAGATAGCTAGCTTTACACGTGAACTCGTTAAACATTTGAGTGAAAAGTTAGTAGTGGTGCTGGAGTCTCTGCTCTTTATACGCTCGTCATCGTTCGTTATCTCGCTGTGAATGCTGTATTTTATCCTCCCTGCTGTCGGATCCCAGCTCCCATCCTGCCCTTTAAGGTCACGGATCACAGATGTGTTGATGTTGTTAGCCACCTAGCATTCCTAAAGGCATACCCAAAGTAAACTGCATGCTGTTCTTGAACCATGTGGAGTATATGCATGGTATAATTGGAAAGATGTCAGAAGTAATGGAGTATTTCATGTGTGCATGTTCTGATGAGGAAATGAGCTTCGCTGAGTGTCGGCAGTGTTTCCTGTGTGTGTGTGTGTGTGTCACTCCTGCATGCCGCCGCGCTCGTTTCTATAAGTGACGGGTGTTTGGCAGGAGTGGTTGATCTGGTCCTGTGGGTTCTTGAACGCAGGAGAGCTTGATTCACTTCGTCATGCGACGCATTAATCCCGTAATTCACTTGTTTTCAGGGAATTCAGGAGCTGGAGTGCACGCTGAGGGAAGAACTGACCGACTCAAAGACACAAAGAGGTAATTTATACCGGGTTATCGTTATGAAAATGACCAGGAAAAGGCTCATAAATATTTGTCTATTTAATGTTAAATATCAGACTGATTTGACTTGTGAAGAGTGTTTTGTTCCGCACAACTTTTAGATGAAATGTCGATTTTCAGTGACAGTAAAATGAGAGTAAATACTGTCTGGAAAGATTCACTTTCATTTCATGACGTATTGAAGCTTTCAGAGGATTCAGACAGTAACAGGATGTTGACTCAGACAGCGTTATTAAAGGGATAGTTCACCCACAAATGGTTTGGAATGACATGAGTGTGAGTAAATGATGACAGAATTTTCATTTTTGGGTGAACTATCCCGTTAACTTTGCTCATTGTTAATGTTAGTTAATGCTTTGCTAATCAGAGCTTATTGTAGCGTCTTATCATTTAAATAAGCATGAACTGCATTAAATATTTTTTTTTTGGTTTTGTTGAAGAATTGAAGCTATGTAGACACTGACAAAAACACAACAAAATCAATGAGAGTTTAACTACAATGAAAAAGATATTAAACTTGAATCTAAATGGAGATATTAGCACAGTCTAATAGTATTCGAGTGATATGGATGTAGTTTGTCAGGGCGGTTTCATTTCTTTCTGTGCGCTCGTATCTGTTCCTGTGGAATGTACCCCTGAGTGAGTCGGCTCCTGCTTTAAGAAAACAATGTACTGATTTCACTGAGCTGCCTGTAATATGATGTTTATCCCTGATGAATCTGTCCTAGTGACATGAGTCCACGAAAGACTAAGAAAGGCTCGTCCGGTGTCCCAGAGAAGCCAGCGGTCCGGAGCAAACACGCACCTGTCCCGGACAGACCGAGCCCTCCAGCGGTCAGTGTGAGGCGCAGCTGTGTGTGTGTGTGTGTGTGTGTGTGTGTGTGAGTGTTTAACGCCGGTGTGGTGTCTGCAGGAGGACGAGAGCGAGGCGGAGAGGAGGAAGCGCTTCTGTGCCGCTGTTCAGGAGGCTCACACGGCTCTGAGTGACCAGCGCTGTCGTAACGCACAGCAGTCCTTCTCTGTGGCGCTGCGGATCCTGGAGTCCAGCGGGACCTCGGTACTGTGTGTCTTAGATATGTGACTGTAATGTGGAGTGAATGGTTTGGACCCTCGTTCATTAGTGTATGTCTGTGTCTGACAGGAGCTGGGTTTGACAGAGCTGGATAGATCTGTGCTCATGTATGGATATGCAGTGGCCCTGCTGGAGATCGGACAGCCTGAGGTAATGCACCACAGTTCTCCTGCACGCTTCATAAAAGAACGACGGCTTCATTCACACCGAGTGTGAGAGTTTACCAGCTGATGGTCAGAAGATGCTGAGAATACACCTTTCATTCATCTGCTTTCGTCTGACGTTTGGCCTTCAGTCAGTGTCAATTAAAGCACCTGCCAAATGTGTTAAAAAGAAGCTGTAAAATACAAGTCTGTCCGTGAAGATGGACCTGATGAGAGTCTGATCCACAGATGCAAGTTTTCAGTTTCACGTGACGCTCAGAAAAGCATGCTGCGTATTTCAGCCGTTGTGTTTTTCCACCAAAGCCAGAGAGATTTCACTGTCACTGCACGAGTCTGATGCGTCTTTGTTGTAGAAAATGATGCAGAAATCAGACTTTATTGGTCAAGACGCCTGCAGGACATCTGACCGTCTCACTCCTAGTTTACACTTTTATACAGCTGATCTCAGAGAGTGTTACTGCTCATCTCATTTCCCTTTCTCTTCCTGGAAACTCCCCAAAGAGGGATTATTCAGTGTCTGCCTCATTATTTTTATCTGAAGACTGTGTTTGAAGGCCATGCGGCTTAAAAGAGCTCTTGGTGTCAGTGCGGACGCAAGCTCGTCGGAAGTGAGACGTACATCGTTAAATCATGGCTTCATGCAGGCTCTTCTACAAACATCTCAGATGCTGGGTATAAATATGCTGTGTTTCTTGTGTTTGAAGAACTGGCTGAAGCTCAGCGGCTGTTCACCAAGTTAGAGTCATCAGAGAGGAAGTTTCAGTTGCTGGTGCATTATGGGTTGGGCAGAGTTTACCTGAAGGAGAACAGGTGAGTGTTGATTTTGAATGCTGCCGCACTGCATGCTGAATGTCTGTGACATCACTTCCTGTCTGTGTTTGATGTGTTGTAGATTTGCTAAAGCTCTGGAGTGCTTCATTAACGCACAGCTGATGATCCAGAGACGCATCACACCTGGAAAACTCACCTGGCCAACCACTAAAACTACAGTAGAGGAAACACAGCCGGCCAGTTTGAAGGTGTGTGTGTGTGTGTGTGTGTGTGTGTGTGTGTGTGTGGTGTGTGTGTGTGTGTGTGTGTGTGTGTGTGTGTGTGATCATGACCATCAGTCCCAGGATATTCTGGCTTTAATGCAGTTCAAAGAAATCTGATTTAGACCTTATTAATGCATGTTTCTGCTTCTGAACCCCCTGAAACATTGCTTGCTCTTTATTATCTGTTCATATGTATGTTTGTTTATACAAAGACGGAACGAATCCCAATGATTGTCTGCTGATGCTGAGCTCAGAATAACCCAGAATGGTCCTCGTGACCTTGCTTGACATGCTGATGTATCTCTATCTGAAACAAGTTCTCCAAGTTCTTGTTCCTCTTTTTGAATAGTCTGTGGTGTTTAGTTGCTCACACAGCTGCAGATCTGCAGAAATGTTCAGAAGGATTGAACTTGAAACTCTAATGTTTGTAGTAATGATGTAAATGTGAATTAAACTGGTGTTTAGATGACCTTAAAGGGATAGTTCACCCAAAAATGAAAATTCTGATGTCATCTATAAGACCTTCGTTGATTCTCAGAACACAAATGAAGATATTTTTGATGAAATCCGAGAGCTTTCTGACTCTGCATAGACAGCAATGCAACTGAAACGTTCAAGGAGCAGAAATGCAGAGGAGATTTTTTAAAATAATCCATGTGACATCAGCGGTTCAACCATAATGTCATGAAGCTATGAGAATAATGTACGTGAGCAAAGAAAACAAAAATAACAGCTTTATTCAACAATTTCTTCCGCGAGTTCACAAGAGTCAAAAATATCTTAATTTGTGTTCTGAAGATGAACGACGTGAGGGTGAGTAATAAATGACAGAGAGTTTTCATTTTTGGGGTGAACTATCCTTTAATGAAAGCATACATGAACTGAAAGCAAAAAAACTGTTTCTGTCCTGGGAACATCTGGAGAACTTCATAGAGGTGTGTAAGTTTCCTCCTAAAGCGGACGCGGTCTGCCGGTATCAGCACTGTCTGTCTCATACGGTGGAGATCTACTTCAGCGATCCAGACTTTAAGGTGAGTGTGCGGAGCTGAATCTGCTGTCTGATGGGTCTGACGGTCTGTAACGAGCGGCTGCTGTTTGCAGGGCTTCATCCAGCTGATCTGCTGTCAGAGCTGCAGAGTCGAGTTTCATATGAGCTGCTGGAAGAAGCTCAAAACACTTTCATTCTCCGATAAGAGTGACAAGGTCAGACGGACACACGTGACCACGCTTATGAGAGGAACCTGAGGATGTCAGTCACTCACTGTTCTTATCTGTTTACTGCAGGATTTTCTAAAAGATTTGTGTTTTACGCCAGACTGTGGAGGTCAGGTCTGTCATATTGTAATATATGGCTTGACGGGGCTGATAAAGTGTGAGGTGAGACTGCTCTCTCTCTCTCTCACTCTCACTTGCTCACACACACTCACACACACACACTCTCTCTCACACACACTCTCTCACTCACTCACTCACACACACACACACAAACTCTCAGTCTCACACACACACTCACTCTCACACACACTCTCTCTCTCACTCACACACACACACAAACTCACACTCACTCGTACACAAACTCACACTCACTCGTACACACACTCACACTCACTCACTCACACACACACTCACTCACACACACACACACACACACTCGCTCTCACACACACAAACACTCACTCACACACACAAACACACACACACACATTCACAGCGATGTTTAATCTGCTTACATTGCTTACGTCTCCTCTTCTCTCAGTTTAAAACATCTATTCCTAAAATCAAACCTGCTGGACGATTGAGAATCAAGCAGCAATGTACAAGGTGAGGTGTAATGCATCTTGCGCATCATATTTCATACTTTAGCTGCATCTGTCGATGGAGCTGATTTCTCTCTGTACCTCGACAGTATTAAGAAGTTGAAGTCTAAAAATGATCGAAAGCTTTGGCGGAAACAACACAAGTTGGCGACACTTTCTGCCTGTCAAGAGAGAAAGGAAGTAACGGCTGCGGACGCCCCTAAAGACCCGACAGCAGAGAGAGGTATACAAATACATATCTTCATAATAATGTGTATGAAGTTAGAAGATTTGAATTCATTTACAGGACTTTTCAAGGCAAGGGTGCAGAGTTTAGTAGAGACATGTTCCCTACTAATATCAGCCACTGCTAAATTATCCCTAGCAATAATTTTGATCAAACAATCTGTTTTCTGCCGTTACAACCACATCAGTGCCACAATCAAACCTCCAGCCTCGATTCAAGGTCGAGAAGTCACACTTTCAGAATTAATTTTTGGATGAACTATACTGCTTAAAGGCTTGTTGTGTTTTATTTAAATTATTTTAAGTAATTTCTGAGGCCCTCTGGTGGGCCCCGGACCCCTGGATGAGAACCGCTGTTAATAACACTGCGTCTCTGTTCTTATCGTTCCTGCAGAGTCACCCAGAGACTGTATTTATAAGGACCGTGTTTTACATCAAATTCATGATAACAAAGGACTTTTTAAAGAAGAGTCAGTGAATATTTCTTGTATTTTGGATCATCTGCGGCCGTGGCTGGATTTATTTGAGAGTAAAGGACATGAGAGCGTGTTAAACAGCCGGAGAGACCCTGGACCTCTGTGGGAGCTGGTGGATCTTCTGCTGGAGTCCAGAAACCGGGTCTGGGCTCGAGTCTTTATCGAAACGCTCGGCTCGACGCTTCATATCAAACCCAGACTGCAGCTTTGGGCTCAGCAGCTCGATAACGCTGGTGTGTTTCACTTACACTCCTGTTCACATCTGACTAAACATCGCTGTTTTCAGAACTGATAATTGTGTGAAATAGACTGTGTATTGTCTGTCTCCTGCGTCAGGTCTGAAAGCTGCGGAGTCGTTCATCAGTCGTTACAGCTCTCATCTGGAGGATTTGGACCTGAAGCCTCTGCTCACGTTCACGCCGCTGCAGGAGACGCTCATCGAGAAATTCGGCACTGTCCCGGAGTTATTCGACCGTGACGGTTTAACAGTAATGGAGTATTTAAGACAGGCTCCGGCTAAAGAAATGCGTCTGTTTATCTGGACTCTAGAGTCGAATCGAGAGCGCTATCACTCCTGTCACGCCATTCTCGATCAATATTTTGAAGACGGTACGTAAGTCAGAACAAGTGTTTTATATGTGTGTGGAGTTTTTTTGGTAAATGATTTTGTTTTTCTTTAGATGCTGTTTGTTTAGTCATTAAAAAGACGGATGATGACGAGCACATGGTAAGAGACGCGTGTGAAGTGTTTGTTTCTGAAGCGTTTCATCTGAGTTTGAGTAATAACTCTCTCTCTCTCTCTGTGTGTGTGTGTGTGTGTGTGTGTGTGTGTGTGTGTTTCAGAGCTCAGTATTTAAGAGTAAAAACAGGCATCGCAAGAAGAAGCAGAAGGAGTTAAAGGTGAGTGTGTTCAGTGCCGCGGCGCAGGACCGGAGTGCTTGAGGCTCATCTGTGTGTGTGTGTGTGTGTGTGTTTCAGTCTGTTATTGTGCTGTCTGGAGTGAGAGGTGGACATTCCAGAGATGAGGATGAGGAAGATGAGCTGTTCTCGGAGGAAGACGCTTTGTGAGTTCAGTCGAGCTGTTGCACGTCTCACATGTGGTGAAGCGAGTCAGTTTCGGTGACGTTGTGTGTGTGATGTTCCAGGATGTTCCTGAATGCCCTGGATCCGTTCAGCGTTCCCGAACACCTGCGAGGACAGCTGGAGGAGTTTGAGGAGCAGTACGCCGGATCACCACACCGGAGCCATTACGAGAGAATCCTGGACAATAACCCCGACCCCACTAAAGAGAGTTTATACGAGTACGTCTCACCTGTACTTCTGCTCTCCGTAATGCATTACGAGATACACGATAATATAGTTCTTTTTCCTGAATGGTCAGTTTCTGACAGCTGTCCTGTGCTCATGTGGAGAGAATCAGGAGTGAGTGCAGATCGCTGTGTGAACATGGTGCAGATCTAGACTCCATGACTAAAACACATTCAGTATTCCTCAAAATCAATTAAAACTGTGAGATGCAAACTCAGAATATGACAAAAACCTGTAGTTATGTTAAACACAATCATCCTTTATGTATTTAATCCCATTTTATTAACCAGTGTCTTTACATTTATGCATCTAGCAGATGCTTTTAACCGAAGTGACTTGCAGTGCATTCAGGCTGTACATGTTTTCACCAGTATGTGTGTTCCCTGGGACTTGAACCCATGACCTTTTGCGCTGCTAACGCTATGCTCCACCACTGAGCCACAGGAACACGTCTTTGTTGGTGATCTTCAATGATCCAGTTCAACCTTCGAATGAGCAAAAATGACTTAGTTTATTTATTTATTGCTGAAGAGTGTTGAACTTTCTTCCAGCGTTCTGTTCTTCATGTAATCCAGACTGAAAGGATTGTTTGAGCTTTTTGAATCTACATTTCCTTCAGCCTGAGGCTCATTCATTTCACTTTTGGTCTGAAAGGGCTTTCATATTTGCCAAAAATAGAACTTTTTTTATATTAAAAACAAACGAGCAAGTCCAGCCCAGGCGAGAGAAAGTAACGCAGTTAGTTACTTTTTTAAGGGAGTAACAAAATATTGTAATGCATTACTTAAAAAAAAAAAAAACTAACTAACTTTCTCTTTAAAGTTGAGTGAAGTCTCTCTGGTTGTGTGTTTGTCAGTTATTTTGCTCAGATCCTGGAGGAGCACGGGCCGCTGTGCGCCTCGGACCCGCTGATGGTGGGAGAGCTGGAGAACTTTCCTCCGGAGGCGCAGCAGAAGATCACAGACGCTGGAGGACTCAAGTCCTTCCTGCTGGAGTCTCTGCGCTTCGTCATGATGGACGAGCTGATCGGCCTGATGAAGCACGCCGTGTCTCTGACAGACACCCTGCCTCCGTCACACCTCAACCCCTCGGCCGAAGAGTTCTGGCCGCACGCAGACGCCTCACTAATCACTGCACCTCCTTACGATCATAGAGACGAGTCCGTGTTCTCGGATCCGTTCCTGCTCCTCCCCGACCCGTATGTCTTCGAGTGTCCCGTCACAGACGAGGAGTATCTGGCAGCAGATCTGCTGGAGCACACACCGGCGTCTGAGCAGAGAGAGGACAAGCACACGGCCGTGTGTGTGCGGGTAAGATGGGACGCGTGACGAGACTGTCATCAGGATGAGTGCCGTCTCTGACCTCTGACTCTCTTACAGGATTTGGCGGAGCATACAGACGTCTCCATTAACACAGAGCCATACGTGTCCTTCGAGAGAAACAGCGTGAGTGACGTGGATTTCTTCACATGATGTAACATTACATTCATCTAGTAGCACCAGGCCTGCTGATAGTGAAGACGTGTTCCGTGTTTCTTCCAGGGTGACATGCTCCAGAAAGAGAAGCAGAGGCTGCAGCGGCTGAAGGAGATCCAGCAGATGAAGGAGGATCATGAAGCCGTCCAGCAGAGGAGGGCTGAGGAGATCTCCGCGCTTCAGGAGGAGACCCAGCAGATCACCCTGAGGATGCAGGTAGAGAATCGGCCGTGGAGATGTTCTGAAGCGTTTGTGTGGTTCAGACGCGTGACTGCGCTTGTGTTCAGATCGCCGGCACCGAGCTCAGCATGTTCCAGCAGAAGCTAGAGGAGGTGGTGAGGAAAGACCAGCAGGAGAAGAAGGAGAACCAGGAGACGCTCAGGACGCTGAAGATGGAGATCAGAGACCTGGCAGACTTACACGAGAGGTCAGACGCACACTCATGACCCTGACCCTAAACACACCCATCCCAGAAACATGTGCAGAACTACACTGAAATAGAAACATACTGTGGATGATTTACAAGCCTTTTTAGCTCCCTGCCCTCACAAGTGTAGTTACAGCTGCTGTTTCACAGCTCTGTGTTCTCTCTAGTCTCACCAGAGACATCAGTGCGAAGAATAAAGAGTATCAGGCAGAACTGGAACGATTCCTGGACATCAAGTGAGTCTGAACACTTACACAGTTACATTTCTATGGATAGTTTTTCACTGTTTACTGTTTCATCTCAATACCATGGTAAAAATTTAACTTTTGTTTTTCATACAAATACCTAGAAACCATATAGTCTAAATACATTTAGTGTAAGTGCACAAACGCTTACAGCTTAAGCACAAAAAATACTGTAATCTATTCCATTACTCCTTTAATACACTCAGTAGATGTCTACATTAATATAATAAAAAGAAAACAGGTGTGTAAGAGTGTTTTGGATGCGGGCAGCTCTTAAAGTGACAGCAGTCTAATATTCCTGCTGTCTGTCATCCGTGTTAATCTAACAACAAGAGAGAAAATCTCACTGCTCTTGACTAAATCACTTTTAATAAGAAGAAATGTGTCCCTGCAGCACAGAAGCAGTCATAAGCAGCACAGGTATATTTGTAGCAATAGACAACAATACATTGTATGGGTCACAATTATACATTTCTCTTTTATGACAAAAATCATTAGAATATTAAATAAAGATCATGTTCCATGAAGATATTTTGTTAATTTCCTACTGTAAATATATCAAAACTTAATTTTTGATTAGTAATATGCATTGCTAAGAACTTCATTTGAACAACTTTAAAGATGATTTTCTCAATATTTAGATTTTTTTGCTCCCCTCAGATTCCAGATTTTCAAATAGTTGTATCTCAGACAAATATTGTCCTCCTAACAAACCACACATCAATGGAGAGATTATTTATTCAGCTTTAGATGATGTACAAACCTCAGTTTCGAGAAATGGACCCTTATGACTGGTTTTGTGCTCCAGGGCCATAAATGTATGTTTAATATACACAGTGAAGAATATGCAGTGTTTTTATACATTTGATTACTTTATACAATGTACATTACATTTCTTATTTATTTGTTCTACTGTACTTTGTGTGCTATTGCTTGTAATTAGTTTCTTATCACTAATAATAAGAATAAGACTGTTTACTTCAGTGAGCACTAGTTTGTTTGTTTTTAAGGCTAGTATTAGTTTTTTGTGATTATTGACACTGGTGACAAGAATTATGACATTTCTATGGTATCAAAAATGTTGATGATATAAAGACCTAATTTAAAGCAAAAATAACTGTATTGTGATATATATCATTACCATGAAATAAAATGACTCGTATAGCGACGTAAGATTTTGGTCACATCGCCCACTCTTAACGTGTCTGAGTGAGAGAAAGAGTGTGTGTGTGTGTGTGTGTCACACTGATGCATTGACGTGTTTGCAGTAACCAGTGTGCGTCTGAGCGCTCGAGTCTAGAAGAAGAGATCAAGCGCTTCAGAGACGCGTGTGTGAAGGCCCAGAGGAGATCCACCACGGCTCAGGTGAGGCTGTCAGCCCGTGTGCGGAGGATGTGT
>NC_056581.1:19611347-19621347 GCF_018340385.1 Cyprinus carpio | reverse complement strand
AAACACATCCAAAATGGAGAAGAGGCTCACAGACACTCAACACACATACACACACTGAAATTAAATTATTAAACTTTTATATTAATACTCTATAAGCATATTCACGAAGACACACATACACACTGTGTTTTTTAACCCTTTTTAACCATTAGAGTGATATTTTTTGCCCAATCTCTCTTAAATTTTGCATGCTTCTTTAGAATGAAATTATGCATTATTTTACACAGTCTTGAGAATTTGTGGGCTTTCTGTTTGAATTAGTAGGCCTTTGGTTACACTACGTAAAGAACATATCAGAAAATGACCAGTTTATAGTTGTCCAAATGCAAATGTTTAACTTTTTTTTTTTATAAATATTGACCTAGATTAGCTAGAGAATTCTACTGAAGTGGTTTCATTGATTTTCAGCTTAAAACCTTGAACTAGTTTGTTAATTAGCTTATTTCATTTATTTTAAATAATATTTAATTAACAGTTTTATTGACAACATTGGTCCTAGAGGCAAAGTTGTTCAGAATGAGGATATCTATCATACGATATGAAGATCTAGTGTTTGTGCGAATAAATGAGCATTTTCAACCAATTTGAGGCCATTTACCATATAAAATTTAGTGTTTTTGAGACCTTTTGTACTGTTATAGCGCCACCTATGGTCCGATCTCCATGAATCTTTGCATGCTTGTTCAGAGTCATCTGCCACATGTTTTCACCAAGTTTCATAATGTTTTGACTATTTGTTTTGGCTTTATAGGCTTAGGGGTATGTTTGGCCAATCTCCATTTCTAAATTACCCCTTTAAAGCTAACCAAAGAACAAAATTCAAGATTTTTTCGTTTCGATAATTATTGATCTAGAGCGTCCACAGAATATTACAGCAGTGGTTTGGTTCCGATCGGGCGAAAAACCTAGGACTAGTTCGCAAAAGTATGTTTTTAACATATTTGTGAATAATTCATGAACGATTTGACTGACAGTAATGGTTCTTGAGGCAAAGTTGTGCACTATGAGGAGATCTACCAAATGATATCCATATTGCATGCATATGTGAAACACCACGTGATTACAGAGCCAAAAAACTCGTTAGCGCCAACTAGTGGCCGATTTCTTTCAAAATTCTTACAGACCTTTAGGGCCATGAGTCGAACATGCCTACCAAGTTTCGTTCTGATTGACCTCCGTTAACCTTGTCTAATAATAGCTCAAACTTCATTGGACAATGGCGGCCATGTTTTTTGAGATACGCCAATGTCCTCATAGATATTTGTGCCCCTTCAGACAAAGAAACTGCATACCAATTTTCAAGTCGATCGGACCAACGGCTTGCCTAGTTTATAGCCATTTATGTGTTTTTTCTGTCTTATAGCGCCCCCAAGTGGCAGAGGTGCGCAATTTTTTTTTATTTGACCAAAGATTGAGCTTATACACATGTGTACCAAGTTTGGTTAAGATATCTCATTTCATTCAAGAGTTATAGCTAAAATAACATTTGGCTAATGTTAGCATAGATGCTTTTTGGCGTACTGTTTCGCGTAAGAATCAAAATTTCAACTTTTTTTCGATAATTATTGATATTGAGTGTCCAGAGAATATTTCTGCAGTGGTTTGGTTCTGATCGGGTGAAAAACCTAGGACTAGTACGCAAAAGTAGGTTTCGGATATAACACAATTTTGCGGAAAAACCGTGCGTCGTACAGCAAAAATTTCGGACTCCACTTTTGTTTGGGCAAACCCAAGGATTACAACGATGTAAAGTTTTTGAGTCTACGTCAAACGGTTTACGACTGCGGGCCAAAAATGTCTGAAATTTTTGTATTTTGCGCTGTACGCCCCCGTTAGGCCGATTAGGCGGTTTCTTTGCGCCTGAATAGCGAGCAAGACTACTACCTTTTGACCAAGTTTCAGCTCTCTAGGCCTTACGGTTTGGGCTGCCCGTTCGTTTTAAGGCGGAAGAATAATAATAATACTATAAGAATAATAAAAATCCTAACAATTACAAGAGGGTTTCAGCACTTCGTGCTTGAACCCCTAATAATAATAATAATAATAATAATAATCCTAACAATTACAAGAGGGTTTCAGCACTGCGTGCTTGAACCCCTAAATATTCACTCATCGTTGGAGAAAGAAATGATGAAGCTTCAGATGCTGATTCTCAAACTCTGACCAGCTTCAGTTTTCTGTTATCAAATGATCCTCGTGAAGAACAATCACAATACTCACACCGAGTTCTAGTGGGACAGAGAGAGAGTCTATAACAGCAATACTGAGCTGAAATAAACACACAGATCAGCCCTGAACACTTACACCGGATCCGTACCGACAGGTGAAGAGGCGAGGAAACCGCAGGTACATGGTGTGTGTGTGTGTGTGTGTGTGTGGCGAAACGCTCGGCTTCTGTTCATTCGCTTCCGCGTCGCCGTCATATGGTCGCTGACGTCATCTGGAAGGGCGTGGTTTATTTTTAATTTTTACCTTTATTAAACGTTTTCATGTTGAACCTCTTTTATTTTTATACACAATAAATTAAAAATAAATTACTTTACAAAAAATAATGCTAATTAAATAAATAAATACAATTTAAAAATCAAATTATACGTTCTTTAACGCTTTAACTTTACATAATAAATAATATTTAAGTTAATATATATAAGCAATTTGTATAATACTTTACAAAACTAAATATCAAAATATTAGCAATTAATTAAATTGATCGTTAGGGGTTGATTAATATATATTGCAAATAACTTGAGTTTTAGTACTTCTTTGTTTTCGCTGCTTTAAGGATTGAAATATAATGTTCGAAACATTTTAAATGCCGCAAAACTTGGAATAACTTTCAGAAATCTACATTTATGTAAATACTTACTTATTATAATCAAACACAAAAACTCAAACACCGAACTTAACCTGATCACAATATTGCGTTCTTTAGAAATAATCATTAGTACATTATTGGTCCTGAGGAAGCCAGAACAAACAGAAGCACTTATGAATCAGGAGACGGCGGTAAATGATTCTCTGAAGCTTGTTTATGGGAATAATGTCTTGACAGCGCGCGCTCTTAGTTTGTCGCTACGCCCTTCGAAGCCTAAAATTGATTGGCAGTTTCCATGACAACCCGCGAACGGCTCCTGCGTCATGAGGTCATCCGGGAACTTGGCCGTCTGACGGACGGTCGTCATGGAGACGTTCTCGCTCGGCTTCCATTTTGTTCCTGACTTTTTATTTTATTTTATTTTTTTCTTCTTCTTCCTTCAAATGACTGATGACCGCTCTTTGCGCGCGACCGCGGCGCCTGACAGCGACTGAGAAATCGATCACCGATTCGCGCATCGTATCGACGGAGAGCGGCCCTGCGTGGCGGGTTTAGCGCGCGAGCGCTGTGCACGGGTCTGCAGCGCGCGCGCGCGCCATTTTGTCCAGGGGACGCGGCGGCGCGCGCGCAGGATGAGTCACTGACGGACGCGGGACTGCTGCGCTGCGGAGCGCGCCGACGCTCACCGAGAGGCGCTGTTCTTTTCTCTACAAGGCTTTGCATCGGACATACTTTGGAAAGGGATTCCCAAAGAAGGCGATTGGGGATTATTGCTGATTCTCCCGGAGGATTTTCATTCCTCTCGTCAGAAAGAGGCGCGCGCGGCACGGTGAGTGATGACGGCTAGCGCCGCGGCTAACGGTTAGCTGCCCTCAGCGATCCCGACGCCGCGCACCGGAGCCTCGTATCCGCTCGCTCCGTCCGGGTTGAGGCTCGATGCGACGCGTTTTGTGCTTTTTCGGAGGCGCAGCGCGACAGTGGGGCTGTTTTCGCGCTCGTTTCGCTCAGGCTCCGGTTCGCGCACAGGCCCGGGCTGCTAATGTCCAGCTAGCCTCGGTATCGACAGCTCAGCGCGAACGATTCTGAGATGAGCGGCTCGTTTAGCTCTCTACATCACGACTCCTGACGGACCGGACGCGTAACTGTCGCTCTCCGCGCGCTTTATTGTCGCGCGGCCGTTCTGCCGTTAGCTGGCTAGGCTAGCGGTGTTTTGACAGCTGATTATCTGCATCAAACTCGCTTTCGCGCGGGAGTCCGTGGTCAGCAGCAGGCGAACAACCTTGACCGGCGCCCGAGCTCCTGACACGAGCTGCTGCTGCTGAGGATGAGGAGGAGCTCTTCATCGTGTTTGTGTTGTGTTGTGGTCTGATGTGTGTTGATAAGCTGCTCTAAACTGGACTGATTTCACCGCAGATCTTCACCAATGATTGTGACAGTTAAAGATCAACTCAAGCACCTCAGAAGACGACAAGACCCTGCTGAGACATCAGGGCTGTTCTCACCTGGAGACCACTCGCGAGGCGCTTCAGGTAACCTCTCTCACACACACACTCACACACACACACACACACACAGGTACAGTATGTGGTGGCTCACTCGTCTGTGCTGGTCTTGCAGTGGGCTGTGGTTTGCAGATGGACTCCCCTGTCACAATGATATGAGATTTGTCAGAAGACGATGCATACAGGTGAGTAGTGATCCTAACCCCGTGTGTGTGTGTGTGTGTGTGTGTGTGTGTGTGTGTGTGTGAGATCATGCAATGCTTGTTCAGAGTTCTGGTCCTGAATGTGAGGACGGATTCTGTGCGACTCTTTTCATGTTGTTGTTCTCTAGGCTCCTTCAGGCCTCAGCAGAGGAACCGAGCGCTCTATTTAGGGCAGACGCGTGCTGGTCGACTATAAATGTTTAAAAATGTAGGCCAGGGTCCCGTGGCAGTGTCCGTCTCCGGGGCCGGGGCCCCTCTCTCACACAAACTGATTCCGGGTCCTTCACCCGAGAGCTTTTCTGTCAGCAAATACTGTTAAACTGTGCTGGGAAATGTGTCAAAGTGCAATTCAATTTCATGCCTCTTACCTGTTTTCCTATTGGACGGAGCCTCAGAGCTTTGCCCTAGCAACAAAAGTGGGTTATTTGCATACCCTTTCCTGATTGGCTGCTGCTTTACCCGACGGGCCAATGGCGCGGCATCTTCCTGGTGGTAGGCTGTGGTAATGAGGCACTGTTGCTGGGCTTGAGAGCGCTGGTTACCAGTGTGAATGTGCTGCATTGTGTTTGCTGGGGAGAGACGCTGATAAATGACGACTTAATGATCTGCAGATTCCCGCTCGCTGCAGACCGTCACATTTCCAAACATCACATCCATCACAAACACTCACATGTAGTCTTTATTGTGCTGTTATCTGTTCGGTCGGTGCTGCTGGAGTCCTCAGCGGGCGTCTAGACGTCTGTAGTGTGAGATCATTCACTCACGCTACAGGTCTGTCACTGCAATCATCTGATTAGAAAACTAGAGACCGTGTTTGTGCGCTCGCTGTTTCTGCGTTTACAGTGTGACCGAGTTCAGCGTGTGTGTGTGTGTGTGTGTGTGTGTGAGATGCTGATGCTGAGTCATAAACACACACACACACACTCCCTCGATCAGCTCTGATTAGACCTGCGTGTGTGTGTGTTTGAACGTTCAGTCCGTCGTTCTGAAGAACTGTAACACGTGTCTGGTGTCGTCTTGTGACAAAAGCATGATCTGCCATTTCTGTCCGAGCTTTTTCGGATCTCCTGTAACCCGATCAGGGCTCCTGGCTTGTTTCGCTGATGCACATTAATACAATGATGAAAAAAAGAGACTGTCTTTCATATCTAAGTAAAAGCATTAGACTTCGTGCTGTGTTTTATGTATTCTCTGTTTTTATTATTCTAAACAGTTTGAATTAATTAATTTAGTCATTTTAAAATGTTTGTTGTCTGCTTTTATTGTTGTGATTTATTTTTTATGATTATTTTAAATCGTTTTTATATAAAGCACTTTGAATTACCATCGTGTATGAGCTGTATAAATAAACTTGGCTTGCTTTTTCTAGTTTGGAGGAGGTTGTCACCTGTGTGTGTGTGTGTGTGTGTGTGTGTGTGTGTGTGTGTGTGTGTGTGTGTGTGTGTGTGTTACAGGAGGAGAGACCTCAGCATGCAAACCCTCCTCTGTTCGGCTGGCCCCCTCGTTTTCTTTCCATTCGGCCGGTGTGCAGATGGATGCGCAGACGCCCCATTCTCACCCGCCGTTCAGTGATGGTCACCCGCCGGGCGCCGCTGACCAATCAGCCGCTGCGCTGCAGGCCCCGCAGGTACACACTCGCGTGCGGTTATAGTGAGTGTCTGTATGAGCTACACTCGCGCTCATGAACGCTGTCCTGTGTGTGTGTGTGTGTGTGTGTGTGTGTGTGTGTTACAGGTAACTGCTGATATGGTGATGGTTCAGAGGCGGATGCCTCAGTGTTTCCGGGATCCAGCAACTGCGCCTTTAAGAAAACTCTCCATCGAACTGATCAAAACATACAAACACATCAATGAGGTGCGTCACGCACGTGAACTCATGTGCTACATAGACTAAAGAGAGGTTTTTTGTTGACTGTGTTGCATGAATAAATGCATCACTAGCATCAGTGGCCCTATGAAATACGTTTTGTTTTTGTCCCAAATTCGGTTTTATTTCCTTCAAAGTTCATTTTTTAAAGTTTTATTTTAGTTGGAATGTGTTGATCGTTAAAATTAATTTTTGTAATCAAAACTCACGTCTAATTAAATTAATTTATAAAAACAGCTCAATAATTTATCAAGTTGTTTATAATAATAGGGACCTAGGTTGTTGTTTGTTGTTGTTGTGTATTTCAAGTTTTACTGCAACCAGATGAAGGCATGAAACATTAATATCTAATAATTAATAATAAAAGAAAAGCAAACAACAAAATGACCCTCTTAAACTAGCGTTGTCTATTCTTTTTCTATTTCATCTACTTTTAATTATTATAAAAGATAACAATAACTTGACCCTCTATTCTATTTCTTTTCTATCTACCTTCCTTCTGTTTATTATTTTAAAAACATATATCATTTGCTCCTTTGTTGGTTTGCTTCTATTATCCTCATCTGTGAGTCACTTTGGATAAAAGCATCTGCTAAATGATTAAATGTAGTGTAAAAATTTAATTCATATTTTAATTTAATGAAATAATTCCAAGCGAAGTGCTGCACAACAGAGGTTTACTGTTAAAATGAATGTAATATTGTTTGTTATATATTGTTTGTAGTAGTAGTATTATCACATTGAGAAGTACCTTCTGCTGTACAATAGTAATATATTTCCATCTTGATTTCTTCAGTTTCAAGCAGACTTTTATTTTGACAGGTCGCCATGAAGACCTTTAATTCCTGTGTGTGTGTGTGTGTGTGTGATGCACACACTCCTCTCACACGTTCCCTGTGTTTGCAGGTATACTATGCAAAAAAGAAGCGTCGTCACCAACAGGGTCAGGGCGAGGACTCCAGCAACAAGAAGGAGAGGAAGATTTACAACGACGGTTACGATGACGACAACTTTGACTACATCGTTAAAAATGGAGAGAAATGGATGGACAGATACGAGATCGATTCTTTAATAGGCAAAGGCTCGTTCGGTCAGGTCAGTGTCTCAGATCCTCTGGCTATGAAAGAATGGCTGGTGTGTTTGGTGGTGTGTGTGTGTGACGCTCGTGTTCGTCTCTGCTGGCAGGTGGTGAAGGCGTATGACCGCGTGGAGCAGGAGTGGGTCGCCATCAAGATCATCAAGAATAAAAAGGCCTTTCTGAATCAGGCTCAGATTGAAGTCCGACTGCTGGAGCTCATGAACAAACACGACACCGAGATGAAGTACTACATCGGTAATGTGTGACTGTCACAGCTATCAAAACATCAGCACGGTTCAGAAGCAACGATAATGAGTTAAACTCTCAGAAAGCTCCTACAGGGAATGTTTTTTCTAGGTTTCTGCTCTCTAATATTTCGTCTCATTTTGCCTGAGTGTTGGTTTAGTTCGGAATATGAACGAGCATGAGGACACATTCTGTTAAGTATCTTCATCACGTCGCTGGTTGTGTATGAAACCGTGTTTAGAGAGGAATGAACCGCTCTATTTAGGGCGGACGGCGTGCTGGTCAACTAGAAATGTTTACAAATGTAGGCCAGGGTCCCGTGTTAGCGTCACCTGTCGCAGGTGCCTCTCTCACACAGACGGACTCCTGGAGACAGCTGCAGTATCATGAAGCCTTCTGTACCTGATGCTGTTCAAATGTAGAATGTTTTCACGCAAAGCCACTGAAGAGTCTTTGAATGAGATCTGTGTGAATGTCATTTCTGGAAATGTTGAAAGCACCTGAGAGCAAACTCTTCCGAACGCAGAGGCCTTAATTCATTTGAGAGACAGAATACGTGCGGGACTCTCACTGTGGATCAGTCACAGTAATGGACCCCTTCACGCTTCAGCTCATCATTCGCCGGCCGTCTGTCTGTGTTTTTATATTATAATACTTGCCAGAACTTTCTTCTTTCTATTTGACCGAAATGATCAGATAAGAGATGGGTTAGTTTAATTATGAAATATCATAGCCACATAATGGTCATTTTTACTACATCATGATGAATTGTTTTGGGGCTGTGTCACTGTTTGTGTTTAGAAGAGTACTGTTATTCTTTCTGCTGTTCTGGTGATTTAGAATTCATGTGTCTGGTGTCAGTCCAGCTGTACTGTACAAGAGCACGTTTGTGTGAGTACTAGTGGCTGATATCTTCATTAAATGTACACTGAATGATTTGACAGATGCTTCCATCCAAAGGGACTTAACAATGAGGAATAACAAAGTAATTTAACATACAGAAGCAACATTATCAGCAGGAGTATTGAGTAAATCAGAAGCATAACTATGGAGAAGCAGACCAAAAGTGGATTTTTTTGTTGTTGTCTTGTATATATGGCTGTAGATGAATTCTTTGTTGATAGATGAGATAGAAACTGCCCAGAGGGACATTATGGGACGGTGTGTTCTGTGTCTCAGGGTGCTGTCTAGTGTCATCAGTCGAGTGTTTCACTCAGTATCACATCTTAATGCCACTGTGTTTTTCTTTCTCCTGCAGTTCATCTGAAACGTCATTTCATGTTCCGGAACCACTTGTGTCTGGTCTTCGAGATGTTGTCCTATAACCTGTACGACCTGCTGAGGAACACCAATTTCCGCGGCGTGTCTCTGAACCTGACGCGCAAGTTTGCTCAGCAGCTGTGCACCGCGCTGCTCTTCCTGGCCACGCCTGAGCTGAGCATCATCCACTGTGACCTCAAGCCCGAGAACATCCTGCTCTGCAACCCCAAGAGATCCGCCATCAAGATCGTGGACTTCGGGAGCTCCTGTCAGCTGGGCCAGCGGGTGAGACCGCTGCTGTCCAGTCGATGTGCTCTTTGTGTTGATTTGAGTCTGCTCCTCGAGCATCACTCAGTAACACGTATCTGTGTCCTCAGATATACCAGTACATCCAGAGCCGGTTCTACCGCTCGCCCGAGGTGCTGCTGGGAATGCCGTACGATCTGGCCATCGACATGTGGTCTCTGGGCTGCATCCTGGTGGAGATGCACACCGGAGAGCCTCTGTTCAGCGGCGCTAACGAGGTGAGTCCTGACCTGAGCCCATCCTCCTGCAGTCCGAGCGCAGTTACAGGTGTATATTTGTTTAAATCGTTGTGTCCGATGAAATCAGTTCAGCGGAAAGAAAACTTCATGCCAGTCATACTGCCTTAGAAATTAAACTGACCTGATCTACACACAAACTGTTCTGTCTGTTCACAAAATGTCCATCTTGGTGAGTGTCCTTAATGTAAACTGTTGAAGTGTGCATCATTATACTCAGTGACCGAATTGTAAACAGTATTTCATGTATTTTAAATTAAACTATATTTTGCTGAATGTGGCTTGTTTAGGCCTGTCATGGATAAACATGACAATAAAAGCAGCAGTAGCAGCAAGTCCCTTTAATAAATGATTCATTTATTCATTTAAATCAAATGATTCGTTCGAACTGGCTGATTCAGTTAGAAACGAAGCAAGTGACTCTTTATGAATGGATCACTGAAACGTTGGCTCGTTCAGAGGCAGCTCTGATTATACTGGATCCATGC
>NC_056581.1:19598847-19601347 GCF_018340385.1 Cyprinus carpio | reverse complement strand
CTGTGGAGCATTGTCTGTTGTTGTTTTCACTTGAGTTTCTGTTGCATTTACACAGTTGTGACCGGCAGGTGTGGCCGGCGCTTTGAAAGTTGATGGAAGGCCTGCAGATGTTTGTTCTCTCATCATCACTACAGAACGCTTCTCTTGTGTCTGCGCTCTGCAGGTGCGTTTGGAAACGGCTCCGGATGCTCAAGGCTCCGCCGGCTTCTCAGAGCTGAAGATGAGCAACGCCCGGCGCTACGAGGTTCTGACGGAGATCCTGACGTCTCTGGGTCTGAGCTGTGAGCTGAGTCAGGTGCCGCCGCACAGCCCCGTCTACCTGCTCAGCACAGACACGGTGAGTCACGGCTGCTTCAGACACACAGGAAGGTAACAGTGTTGATTAGCAGCACTAACCCAATACTGTGTTGCCATCAGATCCGTCCATGAGCTCTGAACGTGTCTTGACAGGAGACTGTGATTGAGTCGGCGGGTGTTTGCTGAATTGGTTTGAGAAAATAAACTCTGCATTTGATGGTCCCTCTGGACCTGCCATGCAAACACTTGACACGGATTCACATACATGAGAAGATCAGGTGTTTGACACGCGTCTGACCTCTGATCAGCATCTACACACTCCTACTGTAACTACTGTACTTCACATTCTAACATTGTAACATTACAATCTAAAAACAAAAATAATGCTTTTAAAGCAGTTAAATTCACTAAACTAAAAATGAAAATGAATAAAAACAAAAGCGCAGACTAATTCACTTTACAAAATGCATTTACTTGTAGGTCTAATATTCTACATATAGCACATTCATTGTCCAAAATGTAGCTACGATTAAAAACGATTTAAAGTGGTTTGTGTTTTTGGAATGTGATTAGTTCTGTAAGAACAGAACAGTCAACATCAGAGGAATCTCAATCACTGTAATGCAGAGTTCTGTCCACAAGGTGTCAGTCTTGGTCTGAGACACCCTGATCTTACTGAAAATGATCAAAAGAAGTGAGATAAACAATAAAGGCATCTCTAATATTTGTGCGTTTGATGTTAGATGTTATGCGGTATAATTTAAATGCATACATATATACAAATCATATGTGTGTGTGTGTGTGTGTGTGTGTGTGTGCATGTAAAAAGGTAAGTGTAGCAGTAGAGGCAGTGAAGTGAAGCACGTGTTTGACGTCAGTTCATTTAGTGTTCCATCATCTGCTCTGGTTCAACACTGTTCTCCATGACCCTCGGACAGAAACACGTTCTTAGACGTCGATCATTTACTAAACGTTGTTCACTGAATCTGTTTTATGATTGCCAAGTTTGCACTTGCGGCTGCCGTTTCCCACAATGCCTCTGTCGGCCCGCTGCCGCCGGTGTCCTCGCTCCAGAGACGGCTGGAGTGTGTCGTCTGATGAGAGACGCTGTAGCTGATTAAGTGTCTGTGTTCTCCAGCTGATCAGAAGGTCATTAGTGCAGCGTTTGTCTGTTTACACGCCTGCCACCACAGGAGCTCCACATGCCCACATCACATTTCACTGAGATATATACATGTATTTATTATTATTATAAATTATAATGAATATTATTTTTATTATTATTTTAAATGTTATTAGTAATATTTTAATTATTATTGTTAATTAAATTATTTTTAATTTTGACTGTAGATGCTGCACAGATATATTTCACTGAATAGTTCTGGTTTTGGTAACGGTGATGTGATTAGCATTGATGTATAAAGAATGAGCGTTTTAATACTCTAATAAAATCATGAAGAGCTTCTTTTGCAGATCACACAGAAGAAGAGAAGCCAACATCAGCCTCAGCTGATTAATGAGCGCCGTGTGTCTTTTTTGTTTTTTTGCATTATTGACAGTTTTTCTAATTAATGATCAGTTGCTTAGACACAATCTGTGTTGTTAAAAGCGCTTTATAAATAAAAGTGACTTGACTTGATTTAACGACACTTTGCTCTGATTTCAGCAGCGCTGCCAGTCAAAGGACCGGACAGTGAAGAATGAGCTGAGACTGAATGCTGTGTGTGTGTGTGTGTGTGTGTGTGTGTGTGTGTGTGTGTGTGTGTGTGTGTGTGTGTGTGTGTGTGTGTGTGTGTCGCAGGAGCAGGCGGGCCGCTTCTTGTGCTGGCTGCGGGCGCAGGCGGGTGATTCGGGTGGAGTTCTGCGGAGCGCTGCGGGGGGTCTGAAGGTGGTGTGGGCCGGAGACGAGCCTCCGGATCTGTGTGAGGGTGAGTGTGTGTTACACACCGAGCCGCCCGAGAGCTTCTCTGAGCACTTCAGCCTGCAGACGTACAGACAGCACCTGCAGACGCAGCGGCTCGGCCGGACCGTCCTGTACGCAGACATCACCTCCAGCACCATGGACCTGCTGCACGGGTACGTAAGCACCGCCGGCGGGGGGCTGGAACTCATTTAATGCTCGAGTGAGCTCACAGCGGTAAGAGCGGCCTAATAGAGGCCTCTGTGTGCGGCGGGACTCGCGCTGGGACGCGGCCAGCGGACG
>NC_056581.1:19578847-19593847 GCF_018340385.1 Cyprinus carpio | reverse complement strand
TGAGTTACAGCCCCAGATTAGTTTAAATATTTCTAAATACAACTGCATTGTTATAATTTTTGTAATTAAAAGACAATTATTTTGTCATTGAAAATTTCTTGAAAGTAGTATTAAAATATTGTCTTGTTCTAGTGAACCAAGTATCTGTATTTTGTCTCATCTGGTGAGCTAAGTGTCACACCCCTAGTGTTGATAAGCAGTGATATAGCTCATAATTTTGTGTGTGTATGATACAGCTTTCATTCTTCAGGTCAACCATATATTTATGAAAAAGAAAATCAGTTTGAATAAAGAAGGCAATAACTTTGCCATAGTATCCTTTCAAATGTTAAAGTTGCCACAGTCTTTGCATGTTGCCCCGCCCCGGAAAAAAGTTCAGGCTCAGGATTTTTTTTTTTGCTTTAACCACTGTGTGTGTGTGTGTGTGTGTGTGTGTGTGTGTGTGTGTGTGTGTGTGTGTGTGTGTGTGTGTGTGTGTGTGTGTGTGTGTGTGTGTGTGAATGCGAGTGAGTGAGAGAGTGAGTGTGTGTGAATGTGTGTATATGAGTGTGTGTGTGTGTGTGTGTGTGAATGCGAGTGAGTGTGTGTGTGTGTGTGTGTATATGAGTGTGTGTGTGTGAATGCGAGAGAGTGAGTGTGTGTGTATGAGTGTGTGAATGTGTGTATATGAGTGTGTGTGTGTGTGTGTGAATGCGAGTGAGTGAGAGAGTGTGTGTGTGTGTGTGTGTATATGAGTGTGTGTTGCTAACAGCAGAAAGTGACTGATCAGCTGTGTTTCTGTTTGAAGATGGTAATTGCTGCAGCTCCTCCAGAAACAGGATTTTCCCAATTAATCACATTTACAGATTAGAGGGCCCGGATCGATCATCACATTTATGCCCCTGCCTGATCAATACTAATATACTTATGCTAATAGCTGGAAATCCAGTTTTATGGCCACACATTGATGCGTGTTGTGTGTCATATTTCTGCTCTGTATGAGTGTTTGTGCGTCCGGTTCGTGTGCCGATGGTTTCAGAGCTTCTGTTGGACGCTAATGGATCTCATGTGCTTTAGATTCTGTGACAATGGACAATACACCAAATATTAGCAATATTGTTGCAATATCTTTGGTGACAATATAAAATTAGATAATATGAATTTATGAACACTCATTTGCGTATGAATGGAAGTTAATGTGTGAATAGTTTGAGTCTGAATAGATCTGTGCAGTGAGGAAATGTTCACACAGCAGCAGAAGACGGTTGTCAGTCCTGTATTTAAGTCCTAAATACGGTTACCTTCACACACAGTGCGGTTATTTAAAGCCATGACAACCACCCATATTCCTTACCAGTTACCATAGCAACAGTGACCAAAGTAATGTCAAAGATGGCAACCTCCATAAAAATTAAAGTCTTATCACTTTCTGACACTACAACCGTGTGTGTGTGTGTGTGTGTGTGTGTGTGTGTGTGTGAGAGAGAGACCCCTTTGGTTCTCCGGGTGACTGACCCTTTGGCTCAGTGGCCACAACAAAAGCACTCACACACACACACACACACTCACACACACACACATTGACTTGGTTGTGGTGTCTGTGTTCTGGTCATCTGTTCACTCGCTGGTAAGCAGACGCTGGACTGATGTAATGATCGTGTGTAGATGTAATAGAGTAAAAACACTGAATTTGTGCATTTCTGGACACGTTCATGTGTCATCAGACTGTTTAATCATGTTTTTTCTCTGCAGTGTGAGAGACTGATATTCACTCATTGTTTGTGTCTTAATTACTAATGGTGCGTCTTTTCTTCTTTCAGTCTTTTCAGGCCGTTACTGAGGTTTGTTCCTAATGCGGCTGCACACAATGAGATTAACTGACCCTCGACTCACACACACACACACACACACACACACACACACACACACACACACACCTCATTGAGCCGCTAAGAGCATTACTTTGTGTGTGTGATCCACGGCTGATCTCATATTTGTGTTGCTGAAATTAATTTGATGCCTCTTTACGTGTTAATCTGAGAGGGATTGATTTCTGCTGAACAAAGGCGAGAGCGAGAGAGAAGATGAGAGGTTTCTTGTAGTTTTTTGTCATGTGTGTTCAGGGTTTGTGTCGTTTCTCTCTTCAGCAGAAGCTTTGATCTCGGTTCTTCTTGTATTGTGTTTTTTCGCTTGAACCCGTGATTTTGGTGTTTCTAGTGTTGTGTTCCAGCGGAGCTTCAGAAAAACACAAAATAGATGCTGAATTCATTTTTGTGATTCTAGATACAGTGTGTGTTTTGTGCTGTAACCTTTCACTGTGTATAAAATCTACACGAATAACACCAAAATATGAGTGACACAAACCAGATCTACACCTTTCTTTTCTCATGAAAGAATGACCCCCCCCACCTCTCTCTCACTCACTCACACATTCACACACACGTACTTGTACACTCGCACACACACACACTCTCTCTCTCTCACACACACGTTTTTTTGTGAATTGTGAGGACATCTCCATAGGCGTAATGGTTTTTTTACTCTGTACAAACTGTATATTCTATCGCCCTACACCAACCCTACACCTAACCCTACCCCTTACAGGAAACTTTGTGCATTTTTACTTTCTCAAAAAAAACTAATACTGTATGATTTATAAGTGTTTTGAAAAATGGGGACATGGGTTATGTCCTCATAAGTCACCCTCTCCTTGTAATACCTGTGACATACCCATGACATTATACGGAGCTGTGTCCTGATATGTCACAAACACACACACACACACACACACTCACTCACTCACTCACACACACACAGGCAGGTCGTCACTCACACACTCTCTCTCACACTCACACACACACAGGCAGGTCGTGGCGTCTCTCTCTCTGCGCTGTTAGCGGCTCATGTTCTTATTAAGAGCTGATTTGTGCTGCTGAAGGCCTGCAGAGCTCCGTCTGTGCTCGTCAGCTCCTGATGCGCTCGGCTGCGGCCGCGTCACGATCCGCTCGCGGGGGTCTCCGCCGCTCCTGCCCAACTGTGAAAGCTCTCAATTACCCGCGTCTGACTAACCGGCCGCTGCTGCTCCGAGGTCATGATCTCAACAGCTGCATGCGTGTGTGTTTCAGCAGAGCTGCCACTGAAGATCTGCACAAATCCCTCTCACTTTCTGCAGTGTTTTGCACATTTGATCGTAGGGCTGGCCGATAATTCGATAACGATAATTATCGCCATATCATTTTCCTCGCTAAAACGATATGAAGAGTTAGATAAATGTTCGTTACAATTTTTATGCGCCAAAAGTGGAACGAAACAGCGCAACTCATTTGATTCGCAGCACACAGACGGTTTATCCGCTCGGATCACAGTTCAGCCTGCAGCGCGGCGCGAGCTTCACTGGAGCAGATGCGTTCACACAGTCACGCGACCCTAAACACTGCTACGAGATCCAGTGTGAAGCGCGAATAGAGCGATGAACAGATGACTCTGTGATTTAAACTAGTTAAACAGGACGAACATTGTGTGCAACGAGAAGGCTTTTCAATCTACACATCGCCATCATTTAACCTGGATTTACTGTAGTAACACTCACTGCACCATTGTATTGTAGCAGACATTTGGGATATTAACACTGAATTTTATTAAAGGAGTAATGGTATATAATTATAGTATTGTATGTATTTGTGATTAGGCTGTAGCATGTGTGCATTTATACTGGATGTTTTTAGATTTCTGTTTTTCATACAAATAGACTTCCTAAAAACCATATAGTTATATTTTTACCATGGTATTGAGGTGCTATATGTGTGGTTTTAACTGTGTTTATCATGATTTAAATGTATGCTACTATGGAAGACCAATGCTTAATTTAAAAATAAATAAAAACTTGGTCAGATTAAATTTAACCATATAAAAACTGAGGTTGCTATAATTTTTCACAGATGATATTGATTTTGATCATGAACAAAAATGTACCTCTGCATCCTAACTCAAGCTACTATCAAATGTGCATTTCTAAGAGACAAAAACTGATATTATTATTAATATTATTATTATTAATATTATCAGGCAACCCAAACCTGTTTCTTGATTTGAGACAATGTCACTCATTAGAACATGCAGAAACTAAGAAATTAATTTTTATATTTAGATATTTATTTTAAGGGAAAATGAATGGTCTGGTTTCTACAACTTTCATGTTGGAGCAAAAATCTGGCTTTAAACTTGACAGAAATAAAGATTTGACATTTATCGTGGTCATTTTTCTGGTCATATGAGCTCTGTTTGACGGTCGCTTTGGCACTTTTGATTCTGCTCTCTGTGTCCGTGTTTGCGGCCTCAGACCGCCGGGGTTTCTGTTTTTGCAGTGTTTTTCTTCTCAATTCTTACTCTTGCAAGCACGTCCAGTTCAATTAAAACTCTTGGAGAAATTAGCATCTGTGGTCACTCTAGAAAACACTCTTCCCTGGACGATCAGCACACGCACCGGCTGGAGTTTCCTCTGATAGGCAGCTCTGTCTGAACAGCCGTCCCATGATGCAGCGCTGAATAGATGGATTACAGCGGAGCCGCTCCTCGCTCCGCGTCTCTGTGCAGCTGAATGCTGCTCTGTGTGTCCCGGGCTTTGAGCGGCTCAGCAGACTGAAGACGTGGAGCTTAAGCTCTTCTGTAAATGTCTTTGCTCTGAACGACACACGGATCCAAGATTCCCGCTCCTGTAACGTGAAGAGAAACCTTCGTCTGCTTTCGCTCGTTGAGATTCAGAAGTGAAATGAGGAACGGCGAGACGTTTGAGGATGAAACGGCAGGGAAGTGACTTTATTAAACTTCTGCAGGAGTAGTGAGTGCTTACTGTGAGCAGTTACTGTGAGAGCGAGCGTCCAGCGTGACTGAGGTCAAGTGGATGGCTGTTTGTGTTAGTGGGGATGGGGTCAGAGGTCAGTTTCAGTCCTGCGAGAAGCTCTCAGTCCTCAGTGCACATGCCTCATGTTTTTGATTTCGCATCAATGATTCTGTTATTTTCTGCTTATTTAAAGCACTACAGACATGAATGTGACTCGACGTGCAGCTGAGAGCAGGATGACTGCTTTTCACTGATTCGTTCTCTCTCTTCCTCCTGCAGGATGATGTTGCAGTCGCCACAGGAAGTGGGGTTAATCGCCATAGCAGCACGTCAGACACAGGGCAAAGGTCAGCGGGTTTCCATCGGCTCTCACACAGTCACATTACCTCTGGTTTAGCATGTAAAGGAGCGGGTCATTTATTGCTGCTGTGCTGCAGGCCGCGGGGGGAACGCCTGGTTGAGTCCGCTGGGGTGCGCCATGTTCACGCTCCACCTGCAGCTTCCTGTGGACTCACGCCTCGGACAGAGGATCCCCTTCCTGCAGCACCTCGCCGCCCTCGCCGTGGTGGAGTCTGTGCGCACGCTGCCCGGATACGAGGTGCACACACACGTGTGATTGAGTCTGCGCCACTGAAGTGTGTGTGTGTGTGTGTGTGTGTGTGTGTGTGTGTGTGTGTGTGGGATGCAGAGGAAAAAGTACTTTAAATCAATTTCAGGAGAAATGTTTAACTGAGAAGCAGTGTCTTCCACAAGGGTTTGCGTGCTCATCATTTTGGTGTTTATTTTGCTCTGATGCTTTGAGTTTTCAAACATTAAGATGCATCAGACCCCAAATATGCTCATTCTCCTGCGAGGGACCCCCATGCTAAAATTTAAAAGACAGATATATTTATACAGCTATAAAGACCCAGTTTATACTGTGGAATAATCAGTATTGTAAATCTGTAAAATTTGATTTCTACGAACTATACTATGTTACTGATATATGTATTTAATTTATTTAAATCTTTTTTTTATCAAACTTATTTACTCATATCTTTATTTATTTTTACATTTTTACACTGTTTTTCTATTTTGCCCTTTTCTACTCACTGTAGTATGTCATATTGTTTATTTACTTATGTACTTAAAATTATTACTTATTTTTATTATTTATTTATTCTGCATTGCTTTTGCTTGGACCCCAGTTTAAAAAACCCTGCTTTGAACTATGCAAAGTATATGCAATATTAATAACCAATCAATCAAGTCAAATGAAAGATCAGAGTTTGTTTGTAAGTGTTGCTGTAACTGAATGAGCGAGTGAAGTTATCACGTGATATTGTGTGCTAGCATGTCTCCTAATGTTTTAGCTGTGTTGCACACACACACATGAAGTACTTAAGAACCAATCATCAGTCTTCTTTTCTGCATCGCACCTCTGCTCTGCTTTATACTTGAGTGCGTTCCTTCACCGCGTGATTCAGTCTATTAAAATGCATTTTGAATGAACACAAAATTCAAGATATAGGGGCAGAAAATGTGTATGTATATATATATATATGATTACAAATATATAGATATATATAATTCATATAATTAATATCACACGAAGAGAGATATTTTTCTCCAAAAATCAGCATGATTACAAAAGACACCAAATTTACACAACATTCCAATCAACAACAAGTTAATATTAAGAGACTTGCGTTTCAGACACAATATTGCCTGTTTTTGCTCCATTTCGACAACAAAAATAATAATTCCAAACAGAACCACAGCACAGTTTTGCATCTCTGAGCAACATGAGTGTTGTTCCTGAATGAATCAACTGTTTAAATGATTCGGTTCAGTCGCAATGACTCACTTATTAACAGTGACTTGCTGCCACCTACTGGCGGTTTTAATTTCACACACAAAAAATATCTTCACATATATTTTTAAACAATTAAAAAAATAAAAAAAATATTTCTGCATTTGTAACTGCAGGTTAAAGCATTCATGTCCTGCATTAAACAGTGTGTAAACACATCTAAAAGCCTCTTCAGATGCAGCTTCTGTGTTTCCTCTGCATTGCAAAGATGAGTTTAGTCACCATTTGCCTGGTGAAAGCCCAAAAGTCTTATTCTGATTAAATGTAAGACCTTGACTCAAAAGATGATTCACACTTTCAGAAAAAATGGCTTTATAAAGGTGAAAATGCCTATAAAAGGTAAAAACCAATTTAAACTCATTGAAAAAGATTTGCTACTTTCTATCACAGCTGTGAACTGACCTGCACACAGAATATGAAGAATATCAACAACATGAGGAGTCCACGGCAGACCTAAAGATCTCAGAGAGCTTTTTTTGTCAATATCGCACACCCCTACTGTGAACGATCTCTTTAAATGCATGAATGCACACGTACGTCATATTTCCATGTGTTTTGCAGGACGTGGACCTGCGGCTGAAGTGGCCCAATGACATCTACTACAGTAACCTGATGAAGCTCGGCGGGGTTCTGGTCAACTCCACCGTCACGGGGCACACCTTCAGCCTTCTGATCGGTGAGGTCTCCGCAGGTCAGCAGGTCAGTCGGTTCACAGTGTCTCAGTGTGACGTCTGTGGTGTTTCCTGCAGGCTGCGGGTTTAACGTGAGCAACAGCAACCCGACCGTCTGCATCAACGACCTGGTGCTGCAGCAGAACCTGGACACACTCGCTCCGGATCAGCTGATCGCTCGTTCGGTCACGCTGCTGGAGCGCTTCGTCTCGGACTTCCAGCTGCGCGGCCCGCAGGCTCTGCTGCCGCTCTACTACAGCAGATGGGTGCACAGGTGAGTCTGACCTCCTCCACACACACCTGTGTCTGCGCGCGCGTGTGTGCTGACGCCTGTCTGTGTTTCAGCGGCACACGTGTGCGTCTCTGGAGCGAGGACGGGCCCGAGGCCGAGGTGGTGGGTCTGGATGAGAACGGCTTCCTGCAGGTGAGGACAGGAGAGCAGGTCGTGTCTGTGCAGCCGGACGGAAACTCCTTCGACATGCTGAGGAACCTGGTGGTGACCAAAACCAGCTGAAGATCTCCAGTACACGTCTCCTACACTGACAAGCTGCTCACCCATCATTTAATACAAATTCATTTAGCAGAAATGTCTTTCTCTTTCGGAGTTGTTTTAACTAATTTCAGCGCCTGATTGTACTCTGTTCTGCTCCTGCGGTGTGATGCTTTTCAGAGTCTAACAGGAGACTCGACAGATGTGACTCTTGAGAAGTGTGTGTGGTGTGTGCTGCAGAATAACATGCACCAGTCAATCTCTGGTGATTTGATTTCACTTTACCAGTAAACGTGCAGACAGACAGAAGGGACGTTTATGGGCTTTAATATGAGCGATATTTCAGTGTTTGGTGTAATGGATCAGAGTGATTACTGAGGAAAAGCACATGCTCATCACATTACGCTCAGAAATATTGATTTGAAATCAAGTGGAAAAGGGTTTCTGTGATTCTTCCCATGAGAGAAGTTTCCCATCTCAGGAACACACTGGTTTAGTACAGTGAGGAGTTAGTTTAGATTGGTAGTTAGTGATCTGTAGTGGATTACTCTCTATTAACCCAACACTGGCCTCACTCTCAGCAAACTGAAGAGCTTCATGTGGAAATCTGACTGACGCTCGTTAAAACTTTTTGTCTGTAATTCTCGTTTGGTTGCACGCTGGATTTTGTATATTCATATCACGTCAGGTAATCTATCACTAAATATTTTGTAATGATTCGTGGTTTGTAAACAGATACAGATGATCCCTTTTAAAGAAGACATTCCCGAGTTGTATAAAATGAAATAAAATGATTGTGACTGATTGATTGTTCAGTGTGTTTGTTTCCTCAGGCTCTGTGTGTGTGTGTGTGTGAGAGAGAGAGAGTGTGTGTGTGTGTGTGTGTGTGTGAGAGAGAGAGAGTGTGAGTGTGAGAGAGAGAGAAAGAGAGAGAGAGAGTGTGTGTGTGTGTGAGAGAGAGAGAGAGAGAGTGTGTGTGTGAGAGAGAGAGAGGGAGAATGTTTCTGAGTGTTTGTGTGAGTGTGTGTGTGAGAGAGAAGAGTGTGTGACTGTGTGTGTGTGTGAGAGAGAGTGTGTGTGTGTGACAGAGAGAGAGAGTGTGTGTGTGTGAGACTCTGTGTGTAAGAGAGAGAGTGTGTGACTCTGTGTGTGTGTGAGAGAGCGAGAGAGTGTGTGTGTGACTCTGTGTGTGAGAGAGAGAGAGAGAGAGAGAGTGTGTGTGAGACTCTGTGGGTGTGGTGTGGTGTGGGGGGGGGGGGTTGGGGGGGGTTCCTGGCAGTGTCATCTTCATCCGTCCTCTATGAGCAGCAGCTCATCTGTCATCTGCACCTCGTGCTTCAGGCTCGTCTTGATGAGGTGAAAATATTCCTCCGAGCGTCGCTAAACGGTCTGAGATCTTTCACCTCATCACAAACCCATTCATCGTCTCCCACTTTCTCACATTCATCACATTCGCAGAGATCGGTCTTATTAAATCTCTGCTACGGTTCTTCAGGTGGTCCAGTGCTCGGCTCGTTTTTAAACTGATGACGCCGAGTAAATACACACTCAACCTTTAGAAATCATTACGCAAATAGCTCGCCTCAGATCCATAAACGCCACATCCACAATATCCTGTTAAACCATTTCAGCTGCAGGGACCTGAAGGTCAAACCAGATCTATCATCTCTAATACCAGACTCCAATCTTCTGTCCCCAGGGACGGACACGGAGCCCGCTGGCGCTTCTTCAGAATCATAAAACGCCGCAGTCTTCATCAACAAACAAACAGAGCGAGTATTAGATCTCCAAACGTGACGTGCCTCAGGGCTTTTCTCAGAAGGAGTCGGAGATGAAAGTTCCTGCACTAATAATAGTGTTAATAACAGTCTCTCGCGGGCTGAAAACACCTCATGTTTACTGAGAGGGTGTGTTCGGCTCGAAGCGGCTGGTGTGATGTGTTGCCGAACTGAATTGTGGATCCGTCACGTCACCGGCGTTGCTTTTGGCAGAAGTTGAAAAATTGTGAAAAACTTTAAGCACCAACGATGGCGTCGGCCAATCAGATTACCTTTGCCAATACTATAGCGCAGACGCTAGCCAATGGCGTTCTTGGAACACTGGAAAAGTAATGTGAATGGCTGTTGTCACTATGGCGATCACTTCAGATACGTGTGTATGTACCGTGATCTATTTCACGGTACTTTGATGTCTTACACCGTTGGGTCTGCGCAGCGCCGCTTCAATCCGAACACACACAGAGTGATTTCTGAGAAACACTGTATCACCAAAACAAACACCCCTAAACTGATAGCTCCGCCCCCAAATTCACACGCATGCTATGCACCTCCCCAGCATGAGTGGACACGCCCCTTACTGCTGATTGGCTACGAGTGTGATTTGGTGCTCTGTCCAATCCGCTTTCAACAGCGTTTCTCAGAAATCACATACTGCAGCTTTAAGTGCTGATGTTTTACAGAAATCCTCTGCTGAAACATTTGCTTTTTTTTGCTATGGCTAAATTAGATTAAATATTTTAATTTTGTAAATGTTGGCACAAAAACATGTGGATGGTTATGTCTTGCATATCTGAGTTCAGTGAACAATAATGTGCAGCAAGTATAAGGTTCATGTTGGAGACCCTGAATGACCGAAACGCGTTCTCTCCTTCGTCTGAGTTCCAGATGTGCCGGCTGCTCATCGTGTAGAAATTATATTCCCGACTCTCCTTCAGGCGACGCTGCTGTGTGTGTGTGTGTGTGTGTGTGAGAACAGAAGGTCTGTAGTTTTGCATAAGCAGTAGAAGCGAGCGGTTCTGAGCGGGTCACCTCTCGTTGCTGATGATGACAGACGTGCCGATGTAATGAGGAACACAGTGTGTGTCGGCCGCGGGGCTTTGGGTCCTGTACAGGTATGGGTTCACCTCCTCTCCCCGGTAACCGTCCGTTAAGTGGCTGCGAGGGTAGGGTCCTGATGGCACGTGTTTGGCCCAGACGTGGTGGAGGTTGAGAGAGACGTATGGGCTCTGTGCCCCCAGCAGCCTCTTCTCCTGTGTGTGGTTCTGCTCCGAGAGTCTGGCGTTCCGGTCCTCGTACGGACTGTGTCTCTGTGTCTGCTGCTGGACGAAGCCCTGGAGATCCTGATGCCGTCTGACCCGCTCGTCCTCTCGCCCTCTGCTGCTGCGGTTCTGACAGGGCTCTTCTTTAAACGCCCCGCTGGGTCTGAAGCCGCCGTGCACCGAACCTGACAGACAGGGTCACCGCCGGTTAGTAATGCAGGTAATCAAGCACGTACATTTATGCATTTTGCAGATGCTTTCATCCACTGTGTTCTTGGTGCACATTTTATCAGTTTCCCTGGGAGTCGAACCCATGACCCTGCTGTTGCAAGCACAGCTCTGACTCTACAGTTTGAGCTACATGAAGGCTGAAGTCTGTCTATCGTTCTCAGTTATGGCTGAGAGTCTTTGTGAAGATTAACACAAGTAACTAATATTATATTGTATACTACTTTAACAGTCCCTTTGATTTTTAGAACTTTAACTAACTTTTGACCAAAACAAATAATTCATGATTCAAAAATAAATTTTTCATGATCCAAGTTTATAAATAAGCCGAATTATTGCATGGAGAAACTGTTAAACAGAAGTGTATTGCTACACGCCTACGATCTGTCCGTCTGTCCTCACTCAGGGGTGCTGCAGGTTTATGACGGTAAATTTCAGACTTTTTTTAAAAGACCTTTTTAAGTCAAGAAAATATATGGAATAAGTTGAAAGGAACATAATAATGTGGTCTTTAAATGTTTGGGAGAACAGAATGGGGTGCATTAGCAAACACAACTTCCAACAGATCTTTTTAATTTTACTTTTTAAAACATTTTATGTAAAAAAAATATATAGCTTAACTAGAATGTGGAAATAAATTTTACTGTAGCATTTGATCACACATCGTCATCACACACAAGTGCTTGATGACTTTTTAAGACTAGACTAAGTGGTTTATGCAGCCGGCCCCTGAAGTGCGAATTAAGACCTGCAGAAAGCCTGTGACTCTCGTGTGTCTGATCCTCAGTGTGTGTGTGTGTGTGTGTGTGTGTCTGTGTGTGTGTGTGTGTGTGTGTGTGTGTGTGTGTCTGTGTGTGTGTGTGTGTGTGTGTGTGTGTGTGTGTGTGTGTGTTGTTACCTGAGTATGCGCTGCAGGGTGCAGGTGTCTGCGGGTGTGCCGCAGCTTTATTTGCTCCAGCGCAGCTCCAGGGAGCTTCTCGGCGTGACGGCAGCGAGGAGAGGATGCGTGGGGTGGCCTGTGTGTGTGTGTATGTGTAGGGCTCGGGCTCGTGGCTCTGCTCCTGACAGGATGACAGGCTGCAGGGGCCCGACTTCCACGAGGGACTCTCCGGTTTATCAGCATGCAGTGAGGTCTGGAAACCAGAAGCGCCTGATGTTACAAACATGTCAGAGACCACACTCGTCTGCTCGTTCCCGGGTGAGTCTGCGAGCGCTCTTACCTGATGATATGGAGATGCTTTGGGTTTGCTTTTGATTTTGGCTGCTTTGGCTTTCAGCTGTTTGCGTGAGTCTTGAGGAGCTGCGAGGCTCGAGGTCTTATAGGAGAGAGACGGTCTGGATCTGCTCTGGTCCTGAGAGAACTGCATCTCTTTATATTCCACATCCCTACAGAGATACGAGACGGCATTCGTGTGTGCAGCTTCTGTGTGAACAGGGTTTCTGCGGGTCTTAAAAAGCCTTAATTCACCCTTCCACAAATTAAAGTCTTAAAGAACTTTAATCAGAGCAGAAAGTCTTAAATTCATAAAGCTGTGGCATTAAATGCTGCATGAACTGGAAAAAATGAATCTCTTCCTCAGTTTTCCAGTACAAATATCTAAACATCCTTAAATCAAGAATCGTTTACTGCAGATGAGAAATGAAGATGAGAAGTCTTGTTTAATAAAAAATTTATCAAAATGAAGTGAGTTTATGATTAAAACGAGAACAAATATCTCTCAGTGAGGAATGAAAACTTGTTTTCCTTTAAATTAAGTAGATTTTTGTGAGTCCCTTGACAGATATTTGTTCTTGTTTTAATCATAAACTCCCTTCATTCTGATCGTTTTTCATAAAACAAGTCTTATTCTTTTAGTTCTTTATATGAACTAAAAATGAATGGAGATTGACTGGAAGTTGTATTTTCATTATTTAATTTTGTTATTAAAACTTATTGTGGTTTAGAGAGCATATTGACGTATTGTGTTCCCTTCAATTTATTCCTTAAATTTTCTTGACTTTGTCTTTAAAAGTCTGACATGTACTTTCATCTAAGCTGCAGAAACCCTGAAGCACACAGATGTGCTGCTGGAGGTGAAAGGTCACTCACGTGAGAACGTAGTTGACGCTGACGATGCAGTGCGGCCGAGACGAGCGGCTGTTGTGAACGATGGTGGCGCAGCTCTGCACCCAAACCCAGCCGCCGTGTTTGGACAGCATCCGGTAATACTTGGTGGTGACCTGCCCCTTCACCAGCACTGACACACACACACACACACACGCGCACACACAGACAGACACGCACACACACAGACACACACACACACACGCACACACACAGACAGACACAGACACACACACACACACACACACACACACACACACACACACATTCCATAATCCATATTCTATATAATATTTAATGTGTGTTAGACACACAAACAAACAAGGAATCAGCATTGGTTCTCAACCATGTTCCTGGAGTGCAAACAAAACCCTGCACATCTAATGTCTGCTTGATCGAACACAGTCAGCGCTGAGACGAGTGTCAGAACTTCAGAGCATGAAGCGCATGCGACTCACGTAAATGATGTGCGTATCGCAGCTGGAAGACGTCGCAGCCGTGGACGTGATGGTAGAGAGTCTTCTCGATCAGATCCTGCGGCTCGTAACCCGTTAACTCGGCCACCCTGACACACAAAGAACAAAGTGCTTTCATTCACTGTTGATCTTACGAAACTCTGCTGTGGACAGTTCTCAAGAAACGGCAGTCTTAAAAAGTCTTAATTCATCCTCAAAAGCTCTTAAATCAGAGCAGAAAGTCTTAAATTCATAAAGTCGTTGCATTAGGAAAAAATGAATCTCTTCCTCAGTTTTCCAGTACAAATATCTGAACATCCTTAAAGGGATAGTTCACCCAAAAATGAAAATTATGTCATTAATGACTCACCCTCATGTCGTTCCAAACCCGTGAGACACTCCGTTCATCTTCGGAACACAGTATAAGATATTTTAGATTTAGTCCGAGAGCTTTCTGTCCCTCCATTGAGAATGTATGTACGGTATACTGTCCACGTCCAGAAAGGTAATAAAAACATCTTCAAAGTAGTCCATGTGACATCAGAGGGTCCGTTAGAATTTATTGAAGCATCGACAAATACATTTTGGTCCAAAAATATCAAACACACACGACACATTCAGCATTGTCTTCTCTCCCGGGTCTGTTATGAGCGCGTTCACCTCACATCCGGTTCACGAACGAATCACTCGATGTAACCGGATCTTCTTGAACCAGTTCACCACATCGAACTGAATCGTTTGAAACGGTTCGCGTCAACAATAAGCATTAATCCACAAATGACTTAAGCTGTTAACTTTTTTAACATGGCTGACACAACCAATATCCCGGAGTACAACCACAATCCGGAGTACACACACACTCAAACAGTACACTGACTGACACTGATGACCGAGCCAGATAACGAACGAAACATTGACTCGTTCTCGAGTCAAGAACTGGTTGCATCGGTTTTTCGGATCACCGGTACACATGGGAAGTTCTGTTCTTTTCCGCGAACCGGTTTCTTTCGGACAGTTCGATTCAATAAACCGGTTGCCGAAAACACACACCACACTTTTGCGCTCGACACACACTTCATTGGCGATGATTGCCCTTGATTCAAGCCTTCGGTTTTACCCGCACTCATAACATTAGCACAGAATCAGTTCAGACACAATCACAAAAGAACCAGTTCAGTTCAGACGCGCACACACACAGTCTGCTTCACGCATGCACAGTATCATCAGCTCCTCGGTTCTCGAATCGCACGCACCCACAGAAACGGTTCTTGACTCGAAACCAGAGTCAATAGTTCGTTTTATCTGGCTCGGTTCAGTCAGTGTACTGTTTTGAGTAAGCATGAA
>NC_056581.1:19516347-19573847 GCF_018340385.1 Cyprinus carpio | reverse complement strand
CTCAACTAGTTAAAAATGTTGGACACTAATATCTCCTAACTGTAAGAAGTACATATTTAATGTCAGTCATTATTTTTATTATCTTGATGTGTGACTGCATTACTAAACTAAACAGATAATAAAGAAGAAACTGCAATATGTTTGATATCTTTGTCTCCTGTTTTTTTTCAGTACAAATCAAATCCCTCAACCCTGACACCAACAAGTCCCTGAGATTACATGCTGACCATTAATTTCCATAAAATAGCATATCTTTGACTTTTCTGCTGTAATCCATCTCTATTTTGTGAAGTCGTGGAAAAGCAAGAGCAAAAATTTTGCTTCCCATGATAGACGTTGTTTGTTCCGCTATTTATTTCTGCGTTAAACACACTGTGGTGCCATCTATAGATTTTATGAAGCTGTGTGAATATTACCAAAGGACTGAATCAGCACAGAAGGATTTCATCAAGGCATAATTCACCCAAAAAGTCATCATTTACTCACCCTCATGTGGTTCCAAACCAAATTTTTATTTTTCTGTATACAATGGAAGTCTGTGGGCACCAGAGTTGTTTAGTTACCAACATAAGCAAAATATCTTTTGTGTTCCACAGAAGAAAGAAACTCGTACAGGTTTGGAAGGACATCGGGGAGAGTGAATGAGCTTTATTTCTGGATCACATGTATAACACAGGGCTTTCTTAGACTGCCGCTGAAAACCTTTCCATCACAGCTAAAAATTACAACCCTGACCCTAAATTTAAAGTAATGGCACAATATCTAAAAATAAAATGATTTCAAATTGTAAAAAAAAAAAAAAAAAAAAAAAAAAATGGTTGAATGGTTGTGTGTGTGATACACACAAGGGTCTCTTTACATGCTCAGATACAAAATCTAAACCTTAAACAAGCACAACCTCAGTGTTTTTCTCTGAATAGTCTGAAATTCTCATCAGAGAGGATATTGAGCAAACAGCACTTCACATTCCCCAGATAAAATCATAGTGTCATTCTTCATGGCTCAGTTATGTGTGTGTTGAATTGTGTTATCACCGTGGCCCCGAACTGACCCTGATTTCATGTTAAACTCTCACCTGTGACAAACCCAGATGGACTGAAGCTGTTTCCGAAATGTACATGATTTTACCGTCAGCCGCGACGACAAACACAAACCCGTCCAGCGTCTGAAAAATAAACCAGAATACATCAAAACATAAGTGCATAAAACACATTATCGTATCATTCATTTGCACAATCATCAGATGCGTTTGAAGAAATATCATGTAGTTTAAAGGCTCGCACCTGCAGCAGGTGAGATCCCAGATCTTTGGCCAGGAGGTCCAGAGGACTGACCCGTGATGACTGACCCCAGGCCTCTCCGAGACCTCACACGAACACAAAACACCACAACATTCAACACGTTCAGTGCTGGCCTTGCTTTAAAACTTAGCACACGTCGAGCTCCACAAATCACAAGCTAGAGTTTAACAGACTCGTGTGGGATGTGAAGACCTTATTTAGAATCAGTGGACTGCTTTAGAATTAAAACCTAATTTAACGGGAGTTATACATATTTTATTACACGTTAATCAAATAAATTTATCAGTCAATCTAAAATGATTTAGATGTAACGTAATATTATCCCGAAGCCGTAGCGTATTTATCATAATTACATAAAATGAAACGATTTCAAGTGATTAGACAGTCAATTAAAACGCCCAACCTAACATGTAGACACAAATTTATGCCATATTGGTAAAATGTCACTTAGTTACAGAATATTTATTTGACAGAAATACTTTTTTAAGGCAAAACAAAATCCTATAGGCCTACTAAAATGTATGACTGTCAAACAACCATGTTTTATTAAGTATGATATATTATATTACTAAGTCCATCAGAGACAAACTGACAATATGTGTAATAACTGATTCTTTACAGCAACACATTATATAGCATAATGTAATATTGTTAAACTGAGACTAATCCTTCCATGTAGCCGAAAACGGAAATTAAAAGAAGTTAGGTAATTAATTTAATTTGAATTTTGCGTAATTTACAAGCAGAGAAGAAACATTTATTCGTGCTAAATTGAGACTCTATAATAGATTCTTTTTTTTCTCTTCCATTTGTGAGCATATTTTGAGATCGGTTATGACACGTTATAAATATAGATTTTGACCCTCAGCAGTAAATAAATAAACAAATAGAATCTGCAGATTTTTACTCCAAGCGAAAATCTTTGACAGCAACGGAAACAGAAAAAATAAATCTGCGATGATTTTAATGTGAGCTGATAAAGATTTAAATTACAAACACAAGAGGAAAAAAACACAAGCAATAATTATTTTCAGGAAACTGAAAAATGCTATGAATTATTTTGTAGACCTAAAGCCATTCACTGCTTTAACAATGCGAATCGTAATCGGTTTCATTTCATCACCCAGAGCACATCTGATCGAAACGAATTCAGATCTTTATTATCATTATTTGTATTCATTTAATTTTAAACTTTTGGACTCCAAGCGCTTAAACTAATTAACTTAACCAATTATATATTGTTTGTTTCAAATGGTTAAACATTTATTCAATTAAACAAAAACCGCCCGCCGTTGAAAATGTTGCTTTATTTTTCTATTAATTATTAAAACATCAAAAATAAAAAGGCATTGTGAGAGGATCTAAATGACTGCAAATCAACGTGACAAGTGAAGCTGTATAAATAGGGTTAGTGCAAATCAGTCTGAAATCGGATCGCATCTTACCGTCTGGAAACACGGCTCTCATCTTCAGGTAGCTTGTGGTCAGTCTGATGATGGAAGCTTTGTCCAGCTGAGATGTGATGGCCGAGGGCAGCGGCAACAGTTTGGCCAGTTCATAAAATTCTCCATTTTCTTTTTCTCTTCGTGTCTTCGCAGCATTCTTGGACTTTTCCTTCATTTCGGACTCATGCAGAAGACGGACGCGTCGTTAGTCTCGAACAGAACCGGACACTATAATCATGGTCAGTCCGACACCTTACACGCTTCATCAATAGTTTTCCTGCCTATTTTCCGTATGTGTTGCAGTGGATGATATGATAGTCCTGCTCTTTATTGTGAATTAAAACACATGAAACGACGGAGCGACGGTAAATCTCCTCTGAACTCTCCACGCGCGGCAGCTCTTTCCAGAAGAGTCCTTCAGTCAATCATCTCGCATTAGATTTCGATTCTGATAACTTTTATACACTTTAGAAAGGACACTGAACTCTATCTCCGTTTGAATTTGAATGGTTTAAAAGTGATAGCCTACAATAAGACTAACTTCTAATAAATCCATGACGATCAGCATACAAATAAAAATAGTACAGATGAGTTTACTGAGAAGTGTTCTGCTCAGAGTGTGCATGTTCTCCAGTTCTCCGTCTTCATTTCCATGTTAACATCTTTCATTTTCCTTTCTGGTCCTCTGAATAGCCTATTCCTCTCAGAGTCCGCAGAAATCCGTCCAGCCTTTCGATTATCGAGAGAGAGAGAGAGAGAGAGAGAGAGAGAGAGAGAGAGGTTCAGAATGACTCTATTACGTCACACTCTCTTGTGGTGATGGTGATGATGATGTCAAAGGAATAAACAGCAACATTGAATTGAATTAGCTATTGGTTGTCTTGCCAAATTAGTTTTCTATATTAAATTAAGTAAACTTTTAACGATGCAGCTTGCAGTTCCCGCGTCCTCGGAAGAGTTTGTTCCTCTGGTCAGGACAGATCGTGTTAAACACCGATGTTTCTCGCTGGACAACAGTCACTAAGCGCGCGAGCGGTCATTTTGGATGAACGTAAATTAAAGCCGGTCACAAGGAGGAATTGAAAACATTTGTCTATTTTCATTGTCACACGAAATCTTAATGTATCTGATGATGTTAGGTATAGACCTGCCTGTTGATGATATATAGCTATATCAATAGGCCAGTTTGAATAAGTTCAGCTTTACGTTATAGGCCTACTTAAAACAAACCATAAGTATAGTTGGAGTCTTGGAAAATAATTACAAAATAATTGTACAAAAGAAAGTGCAGATGCTATGTACATTTGTTTTGGAGTCCATAATCTTTGTATTTCTGAAGTGAGAATATGACTAATATCTCCCGTAACGAGTTATCAATAGCATATGAATTGATATCGGACATCAGTGTATGCATCTGCTCTAGATTTCCATTTTGACCATCACACTTGTTCAGATATTGCGTCTTATTTACAGTTTTTTACAGTCGCTACAACCCATTTCTGTAGGCCACTTTCTAAAACTCTTCACACTGTGAAGCACAACAGCATTTTTGTGACTAAACTGTAGATCATTTATCATCGCTTTAGTACCAAATGCTTTAAATGAAAGCATCTTTCAAATGACATGAATTATTCTGTCAGTCAGACACAGCTGCCAGCCAAACTCAGAGAACCCACTGATCAACTTAAACATAAATATACAAGAAGGTACACCTCAGGGATACTGTTGTGCTGTGATGTTGATTATGAAGTGTGAAACATCTACTGAATCTGAACAGCAGAGAGTGTCATTTGTGTGTGTAAAGAAACTTTATATAGGCTAAGGAAACATCGTGTAATGCCCCTGTTGTTAGTGTTTTAGGTCAGTGTTTTATGAGCAGTAAAGTGTTTGTTTGCTAGTGTTATGAAGAATGAGTTGGTTTGAGACTGTACAAGTGTTTTGGTAGTTTTCATGCATTTTGATTGAAATTTACTGCTGTGTCAAACTGAAACTGTGTGGAGAGGTTTGAAAAGTATTGATAAATGAGTCCTAGCGATTATAAAAACCGTAATGCATTTGCTCATGTGATTTGGAAAGTCGGACTGGAACACATTTGGTGCAGTTTGCACATTTTCTTTGCTCATTTGAGACGGCGTGCAGAATATTTCCTGCGGACAGCAGCGCGTCTTTATGAAGGGCTCGAGCGCACAATCACTACATTTATTTGTGTTGGAGGTTTGGCTGTGATGCTGGGCTATCGCTTTCTCTCTCCCTGTCACCGCTGATGGATGAACCTCGGCGGCTCTGGATGGAAAATGCAGGAGGAGACCACCGCTCTCAGGCTTTCCAAAACCAGCCTGCCTCAATATAGCATAGAAATCCACAGCGGCTAGCCGTCCTCTTTCAGGTCAGCTCCAGAAACTGGTAGAAAGCGTTGTCTGTGAGGACTGGAAGGCAGAGAGAGAGAGAGAGAGAGAGAGAGAGAGAGAGAGAGAGGACTCTTATTAACCTCTGTTAGCAGAAGTCACGCTCGTGATCGTCTCTCTTCCAGGTGTTCAGCTCACTTTCAGCTCTTGAAAGGGTTTCCTCTGCGCTGAAGCAGCACAGTCTTTCAGGTCAATCGCAATTTAAAATGACGTGTAAAGGAAAAATCCACACGTGCAGACCGCAGGGAATCAACGACAAAGGGAAAGGAAGGCACTGAGATCGACTATTTGAATATTACATGTTGCACATACTGCATTTCTAATAAACAGCAGTATTTATAAGCGGATAACGAGGGCGAGGAGAAAACTGAAGCGCTCACTGAGCGGCTCGAGCTGGAGATGAAACTGTACAGGAGTGCGTGTGCCTCCCAAAGTTTCCCAGAGAAGATACACGAAGTGTCGGGCTCTGATGATGAATGAGGAGTGTAGGCTCTTTAATATCTAAATGACCGTTTGCTCTGGTGGCACTCGAGAAGATGCAGACATCAGTCCGTCTGTAAAACCATATCCAGACTCACAGACTCTGAATCAGCGATGATGAGCCGATCCATACTCACTCAGACCAGACCGACACTAATCCCATATTGTGCGTTTACTCTTATTGTTGTCTTTTAATTTTATAGTATATATTTATATATAAACATATTTATATTTACATTTACAAGTAGGGCCTAAATATATTTCCGTGAATGTATTTTACAACAAAACAAAGAACAAAGATTTTACCAGATTTAGTCCTACACTGAATAATGTTATTTCATTTAATGTTTAAATTTGATAAAATGATTGTGCACTCATGATTTTTCTCGAGTAACTTTTACTGCTGAATTATCCACTAACCTAGTTTATAACTGTATTTTTGTGATTATGATTTTTTTTATTTGTTATTTTTCTGTATAATAAAGTTGTCTATGTTTAGTTAGTAGCCTGTGTTTAACACAAAACAGTGATGATCAGATCAACACACAGAGGTATAGAAATTCTACATTGATTTTAAAAAACTGTGACAAACAGATTTTTTTTGGTATCAGATTAAGTAAAAAACAATAACAATTATCAATATTTTTATTGAGTGAAAACATGCATTTCATGATTTCATAGGAATCACTCAAAATAAATGTTATCATTAAAAGCAGTCTGTGGAGAGGCGTTGTTGTGAGTTTAGACCGAATAAAGTTCTAAAATATGGACTTGAGATTCATTACCCAAAATACAAAAAAACCCTTCTGACTTTGACATCTATGATCATAAAACCAGATGGAAATCTCCTTTCATTTCCTCTCGTCTTCTGCCCAGACATAAAGACCGACCGAAACAGTCTGCTTTGAAATAACATCAGCTATTCTAGAAGCATCTAGTGTTGCTGGAGGTTTATTCATGACTGTTTAATAGATTTGTGTGCAAAATATATTTCTGATTTTATTTTTTAATTTAAAGAGGGCAAGTGTCTTTGGAGAAATTGTGAAAGAGATTCATTCATACTATAATATAAATGTTCTCCTGCATTTGGCATTTGTCACTGTCACGTTGTCATGGGAAAAGGTGTGTGTGTGTGTGTGTGTGTGTGTGTGTGTGTGTGTGTGTGTGTGTGTGTGTGTGTGTGTGAAATAATAGCTTACAGTCTGTTTCTCTCAATCTGTCATTCAGATGAAATCAGGATATTTTCTGTACTGTATTCAGTGTTAGACAATAAAAGCAAACCACGCTTAACTTGAACGGTCCTTAAATATATTGTTCAATATTGTCATTATTCACTTGTTTAGCCTCTAAAGCATACAGGCTGATTTTATGCTTAAGGTTCAAAATATTATATTCTAATATTTATTCATATGAAATAAACTTTTATCTATTTTACGCATGTAAACTGGTATTATGGAGCATTTATGTTTTAGTTGAGCCTCTTTGAAATCTGGGTTTATTTGGCAGTAAAGTCACAATGTTTAGTTTTGGACAATTCTGCCCTCTAGTGTTTATTATTTAGAAACAATAACCGACTTCAGGTTTGAAATATTAATAAGTGAATAGTGACTGCAGTAACTGACTGATGTGTATCTGAGAGTGTTTGAGTGCTCGGAGCGAGCAGAGGTTGGGGCTGCTAATGATTTTGACAGCCTGAGCACTTAATCACTGGTCTATTAGACACACAATCGTCCATATAAACAGGCTAAAATGTTTAAACTGCTTATGTTGTGCTGTTGCATGAAGCTGCTGTGTGTGAGCGGTTAGCAGCGTCTCTGGAGAGAGTTTTCCTCTGTTCTGTGTCATTAGTCGAGTCATTTATTACAGGAGAAAATCAGCACTGTAGAGGCCTGTCAGCCACTGCACCTGCGTCACGAGTGTGTGTGTGTGTGTGTGTGTGAGAGAGAGTGTGTGTGTGTGGGTGTGAGAGAGAGTGTGTGTGTGTGTGTGTGTGTGAGTGAGAGTGTGTGCATGTGGGTGTGTTTGTGACACAGAGTGTGTGTGTGTGTGAGAGAGAGTGTGTGTGTGTGTGTGTGAGTGTGTGTGAGAGAGAGTGTGTGTGTGTGTGCGTGTGCGTATGCGACACAGAGTGTGTGTGTGTGTGTGCGTATGCGTGTGTGTGTGTGCGTGTGTGTGTGTGTGTGAGAGAGTGAGTGTGTGTGTGAGTGTGTGTAAGAGTTTCTGAATCACAACAAGTGTGTGTGTGTGTGTGAGAGAGAGTGTGTGTGTTTAGATTTTGGGTTCAGGTCAGTAACATCAAAGCAAAAACCCTCTTCTTGAACAGCGGTGATCCACAACAACCAAATGAATATAATCCATCTTAAAAGCATTCAGCTACTGTGAATCTTGTGAATATTCAGTCTCTCACAAGCATGTGGAAAACATTTATTCTACTGGAGTGGCTGCCTAATGCAGTCTGACCCCGTAAAGCTGCACAATTAACTGAACTTAAGCAGACGCACACCAAATGCTCCTCTGTTTTCATGAAACGTATTCAAAATAGTCCTGAATCTGGCACTGCAGACTGTTTTCATCACACCCGCACAAATCACTCTCTCATAGCACTAGAACCGAGCCGCTGATGAAACCCAGACTGAAGCGCCCATTTGCTCTGGAAAATGTTGCTCTGCATTTATAATATCACACAGTCTCTTTTATCCTGTGGCGGACCCCGGGGACTAATAACTCTTACTGAGTTTGGTGGCCCCTGGACTGGTTTTTCTCAGACATATGGCTTCCGGCTTTGTGTGTTGTACAACAGATGTCAAAGCCGAAATGATCATCCAGCTTTCCTGATAAAAGCTCACCCGTATACCGCAGTCAATCCAAACGTCTGAGGCATCAGGACAGTCCTCTGTTTCTCGATGTGATGCACTTTATAGGACAGTTTTTGCTCTGCTTCAGGGCTGTTTTTACTGGATTTATTGACTTAACTCCCGGAAATATACAGTGAAACTGAACAACTAGGCAGACACATGAGCCGCGAAGCGTTTGATGACACATTCAGTCAAATGACTGCAGAAACACTCCTTTATTTGGCGTCTCAGTTCCTCATAACATCATGGAAAGGCTGCTGGTTTCTGTGAGAAAGTGATCAACCACCTCACGGTGAAATGTATTTTGTTGAAAATAAAACAGATAATTAAATAACATGGGATCTGTTTCCTCTGCTAGAACTCAATAATAAACGTGGCTCCAATTATGTTCAGCCTCATTCTGAGCCAACATGAGCTTTTCCACGAAAGAGCAACACGTATGATTTATTTTTGAGAGAGCTGCCAGTTAAAAATGACTGCTATTATTCTCATTGGGTTGGTGTGTGTTCAGTCTCAAATGAGACCTGGGTGTTTGTGCAGCTCTACATGTAATGATTGAGATTCTAACCTCACGTTGTCCTGCTGCTGCTGCTGCTGCTGCTGATGTTGTTGTTGAGAGTAAATGATGAGTCTTTTTTAATAGTATTTTTTTTTCTTTCTAACTGAATTGATTGTGCAACCCTAACACGATAAACATCTCATTCCTCTCTCTGTCTCTACTCGCTGTTCTTACAGAAACACAAACACGTTGCAGTCACTGAACGCTTGATGGCGCCACTGGAACAGAAAAGATTTCACAACTTAAAGTTTCAAACATCTCATTAAACCTTCATTATCTATCGATGCATTAATGCATCAGCCATACATAATCAGAGTACTTGCTTATCATGTCCCTTTAGGCTATTATGCACATTTAATCTGAATGTACTATGAAGAGTGTTAGCTGCATCAGTAGTTAAATAGCGTTTAATAATAAAGTTGGAGCTAGTTATATTTCTAGCCATACATACAGCATAACGTGTGAATCAGGGTAAGTGTGTGTGTGTGTGTGTGTGTGTTTGTTTATGTTGATTTTCCAGCGTTTATTCACCACTGCTTCACTCCTCAAACATCAGCAGGATTGACGCACTAAACCGCTCTAGTCGCTCTTCTGTTAACTCATCGAGTTATTCTCCTGCTGTGCTACTGTATCTGTCGCCAGATATGCTCTAATCCTGTCAGGAATATTCTTCTGCTCTCGCATGAGTTGATGATTGACTGAGACTCCTCCCAAACAAACTTCCTCAAACTCTCCGTCTCAAGTGTTTGAGCGCGCTGCTGGAGCTCGAGTCCGATCGGAAGTTGTGTTCGCCCTCGACTCTCAGATGGTTCGTTAGGTTCCACATGATGTCCGATCTGAAGAGGCAGATGTCCTGGCACGAGGATTTCGCCAGAAACCTCTCCAGATTCTTTTCCAGAAATAAATCCGCGGACAGCGAGGGCAGTGGAAGGTTTGTCTCAGCAACTCAGTCTCGGCTATTTTTAGCTCTTTAACGAGTCGAAGTCTGTTTCCAAACCTGAATAAGTTTGCTGTGTGTATGTGGCACTTGTGAATGTCGTGTGGAGTTTGTGTATTTGTGTGTTCTCTCTCTCTCTCTCTCTCTCTCTCTCTCTCTCTCTCTCTCTCTGTGTGTCAGTCTGTGCCAATCAAATGACCACAACACTGTATTTGTTCTGCATTTCAAGTATCTTTAATGCAGATGATTGGATTATGTGTGGTTTTTTTTCTCCTGCCCAAATGGCCTGGAAATATTTAGAAGAAAAGAGGCATTAGACAATTGCAGGGTGTGTCAATCTTATCGTGCTTCATGTCTCTCTCTCTCTCTCGTCTCTGGAGAGAATCTGATATCCATGAACAGTTGGAGCTGCAGGCAGGTATCTGGGCTTGTGGCTGAAGTTGAGAGTTCATTATCAAGGCTTTGCATATTCATCTGATTTGTTTTTTTCTTTCAGTGAGGTCAGAGAGGCTGATGGGTCGGCAGTGGCCTGCAGCGCTGAGCAAGATCCTGATCAGACACCTGAGAAGCACCTGAACGCAGCACAGGAAGATCCGTCACAGGTACACCTGCAGCAGTCAACCGCTGGCTTATAGCACGTCTACTTTGACACTGTTTTTGTCCCATGCATTGCTATGAGTTTCACTGTTCATTTCAGGAGTCAGTCTCACAAAACTGCCGCTCACTTCAGATCATCTCATGGAGTTTTGTGTAAACTTCTGTTGTAATCAATGAGGCTGACTGCACAAACACAGTATGCAGCAAAGCATGTGTCCAATCCGTTTCACCAATACACTATTATTACAGTTTCACCTGAAGGTGTTCTAATCGCTCTCACTCTAAGAGAATAGTGAGTGCACACCACAACTATAACGATAACCACACACAGGAACACTGTCATGGGAATCACTTTATTTCCAGCTGATGAATGATAAAACCATTCAGAATCCACCCGTCTTTAGAAAGCTTGAGAACTTAAAGCGGCAGATGTCAAAACTGCAATGCTTGCTTATAATAAACACAAATTAACTGTGATTTTGTTTTGAACGCATCTTTAGGCGACTGATTTTTCGGTCTCAGTCCTGGCGACTCACTGCTTTGCACATTTTTCATGTCCCCTATCATCAGACACACTCAGTTCAGTTCATTTTTAATCTGAAAGTAACTCCTAAACCCAGGAGTAAATATATTGGAATATTACAGTAACCTTTTAAAAAGGTATGTCCTGAATTGCGGAGGTGTTTTCTTAGCTGTAAACTCTTTATTATACTTCACTATATGCTTACAGTATTTTTTAAATGTGGTTTAAGTATATCTACTAATTAGTTTCATTTGACAGCTGATTAGCCGTAGGCGTGTAGCCCATTCTTGATTATGTGCTGTTTAAGTGTTTGTACTTCAGATAGTTGTATATTTCTCCATAACCCATCTCTACCAACCGCTGTGAGCGAGTTAAAAGAGTGACATCATCTATAGCGGTGGGGTTATACTCTTATATTAAGAGTTCCTCAGTGAGAGTTTTGTGAACAGGTTTTAAGCTGAAACACTTTGAAGGATTAAGATAAAAATCTAAAAATATGGCCCAGTGCTCAGTTGCATAAAATGGTTAGATAAGTTAAAGCTGGAATACACTACATAACGTTTACCCAGATTTTTGACCTGATTTTCAGTCTGCAGATTTGAGATGACACATTTCATAGAAAATCCCCTGATGGTCACAGAGTTTTTCTGTCCAGTCGGAGGACTTCCAACACGTTTGATGTTTTGAGCTGATTTCAGAACACAGATAGTTTTTATTTGTCATGTGTCCCATGTTTCTGCGTGAGTTTGGACCGACTTGACCGTCTGCAAGTGTATGATGCCTAGTGTTTTAACATCTGTTCTGGTGTTAAAAGCCTTTAGTTATCTAATTTTTTTTGTTAAAGACTGGTCGTAATGTATTACATAAAAATTGTAGCTTGGTCTGGTTTGGATCTGAAAATTAAGATTGATTACCCTTTGGCTAACTGCTAATCGGTGAGGCTAGTTTTTAGGACAGTCTTAACAGAGAGGCTGAGTTACGCAACTGTGTGTTAAATCAGAGTCCCCAGAACCAGGAAAACCACCGCAGATGACAGAATTAAGAACTAAGAAATATCTTTTTGTTTTGAGCTAGTTTTACTAACGTTTTAGATTTGTAACATTGTAAAACCCAGTGTTGGCAGTCAGGACTGAAGGGGTTAAGTGTTTGGATGGGATGTACTGGGGGGAGGGGCGTGAGCAAGAGAGAGAAAGAGAGAGAGAGAGAGAGAGAGAGAGACACACGCTGCTGCTGCTACAGGAACAGGAAGAGTCTCAGCACTGATTTCCTCTCCTGTTCTCTTTAGGAGTCGCAGTCGTCTGACGTGCCGGACGGAAACACAGCGTCACAGACGGAGGACGGATCTCGAGGGGATGCCAGGGACTCGGCTCCTCCAAGCGCCTCCACTGTGCCCCCTGCTGATGGCTTCCTCAGACGCCTGGGCAGCCTGTTTCATTTCAGCCGGGCAGAAGCGGCCGGAGCCCAGCGAGAGAGACGGAGTGACGCGGACAGCAGCAGTCTGACTACAGCACAGACAGACACGCAAACAAGCGCAGAGACCCTGGAGAGCAGAGGAGGGGCGGAACCACGTGATCCAGCACTGACCGCGGAGCCATCCGTGTGTCATTCAGAGCGCACACACACACCGTAAGTCACATCAGCGTCAGAGAGAGAGAGAGAGAGAGAGAGAGAGAGAGAGTGTGTGTGTGTGTGAGTGTGTGAGAGAGAAAGAGGAGAGAGGTGATATGAGAGTGTGTGTGTGTGTGTGTGTGTTAGAGAGTGAGTATGTGTGTGTGTGTGTGTGTGTTTGAGAATGAGTGTGTGTTAGAGAGTGAGTATGTGAGTGTGTGTGTGTGTGTGAGTGAGTGTATGAGAGTGAGCGTGTGTGTGTGTGTGTGTGTGTGAGTGAATTGTGTGTAGTGAGCATGAGAGTGAGTGTGTGTGAGATGTGTGTGTGTAATATAAGAGAGTGTGTGTGAGAGAGTGTGTGTGTGTGTATGATTCAAGATTTTTTTATTCGTCACACACACGATTATATAGAGAATATATAACCAGCAGTGAAATGTATTGAGTCAGGTCCGCTCCATGGACAGTGCAATTATTAAAGAATACAACACAGAGGAAAATATACATAAATATAGGTATGAAATTTTTTTTTATAAAGTAAACAATAAAAATAAGAATAAAATATAAGAATAAAAAAGTGTACTGTAGAATTAAATATAGAACAGAAAATAAAATGTGCATGAAAGTATACTGCAGTCTTAAATATTAAGATACACAGGAATGTACAAGAGGCGAATGTGCAAACAGGTTGACACGGTCAGTGTGAGGTAGAGAATGATGAATATCTTACTGATTAAGTGAATATTAAGTGGAGACATGAAGATGTTAGGAGGCTGGTTTTGAGTTTAGGAGTCTGATGGGGAAGAAACTCCTCCTAAGTCTCTCAGTTTTTATCATCAGGCTACGGAAACGCTTACCAGACGGCAGCAAAGTGAAGAGATGGTTACTGGGGTGAATGGAGTCCTTGATTATTTTAACAGCTCTATTTTTGCAGCGTTTGAGGTAGATGTCCTGCAGAGAGGGGAGAGCTGTTCCCATACCACACTGATATACACTGAGTCAATACACTTTCTATGGCCCCTGAATAGAAAGTTTTCAGGATTGCTGGTGAGACCCTGAATTTTCTCAGCTGTCACAGATGGTACAGTCTTCGCCTGGCTTTATTAACCTGTGTTTGAATGTGGGTAGACCAAGTCAGGTCCTCTGAGATGTTTACACCAAGGTACTTGAAGCTGCTCACCCTCTCCACAGGGGTCCCGCTGATCATAAGAGGAGTATAGGGCCGCTGCTGTCTCTTCCTGAAGTCCACTCTGAGAGTGTGTGTGTGTGTGTGTGTGTGTGTGTGTGTGTGTGTGTGTGTGTGTATGAGAGTGAGTGTGTGTGTGTGTGAGAGAGAGCGAGAGTGTGTGTGTGCATGAGTGAGTGTGTGTGTGTGTGTGTGTGTGTGTGTGTGTGTTTATGAGAGTGTGTGTGTGTGAGAGAGAGCGAGAGTGTGTGTGTGCATGAGTGAGTGTGTGTGTGTGTGCATGGGAGAGTGTTTGAGAGTGTGTGTGTGTGTGTGTGTGTGTGTGTGTGTGTGTGTATGAGAGTGAGTGAGTGTGTGTGTGTGTGTGTGTGTGTGTGAGAGAGAGCGAGAGTGTCATGACACACTGGTTTCTCTCATTCTTCACTCCATGTGACTGCGGCCCCCTGAGGCCTGGCGCCTGCTGATGATGTCACCAAACCAGCTGTGAACATCCAGAGTGCTGTTCATTTGGGATGTGCTGAGAATCATGTGAGGATGACGTTCTTCATCATCATTTCTGCTGTGTGTTACTGTATCTGTGATCACACACAGGAGCTGTTGATATGAGGCTGTTTCCAGATAAACAATCTGAACTCTGATGATTATGGATCATATCTGCAGTTTATTGAGCTGTAAACGGCTGCAGCTGCTTCTCTCAGTGTGTGACGCATTTCTTCTGTTCAGCAGTGTTTTTTCCTCATACGGCTGTTTTATACAGGATTGTGTGTGTGTTTATTTAGTAATACTTTAGGCATGTTTTGGATGTTTTCAATTAGAAAAATAATAAATAAACAGGTTATCTGTCTGTGTGTACATATGTACTGTATTAGTCTAATCATTATGAGTCACTGAATATAAAAACAGTGGAAGCCTGTGATGACCTCGTTTGGTGAAGGTGTGTCGGGTGAAGAAAGCGTTGCTCGTGGGTTCTTCAGTTGTTGGATGTGAACAGACGGTGAAGCTGAGGTGTTAGATGTCTTCTAACCCTTAATCTTGAAGTTCATTAAATTCCAGCAGATGAATGGAGAGAAAAGCAAAGGTCATTGTCATGATGTGGTTAAGCTGTATGTTTAACAGCGACAGAAAAATAAGAGGAAATGGTTTGTATGTCATTTATTTTAGAGAATTAGGAACATGTTCAGAGGATTTCTATAATGAAATAGCTTAGTATTGAGTCATGGTGAGCAGAAGCTTTACAGTCCGGATCTGTGCAGACAAGCCTGACAGGCAGACAGACAGTTAATCAGCAGAAAGACAGCGCAGAGATCTGCAGGCCACCAAACAACGCCAAAACAGCAGAATTCAGTCAGACACCACTCTTTAACTGTCATCCTTCCATCCACACGTTAATCTGTGCAAACCTGTTTAAAGTTGAGATGTCCAGCTAGTTAGTGGTGTGTCAGTTTCATGCTGACATGTCAACTTCTGACTCAACCAATCACATGAGTTTGGGGCGGGACTATCTGCCTGATGGACCAATGGCAGATGAGGGGTGGAGCAGAAGAATTCACCCTCAAAACATGACGTAGGAAATACTGAACATTTGATCAGAGATCTCGCTCGTGTGTGTTTGGTTGGGCATTTGCGAAGAGTTTTTTTATTGCAATTATTATTTAATTATAGTCATTCTGTTTATTGCTGCTAGTGGTATTTTTACAAACTTCATATGAATAATTAGATGTGTCACTAAATGCACCATCTCTTCTTGGAGGATGAGAAACAGAAGACCGCTGAAGAGCCTCTCATGAAATCTGTCTGTCTGTCTCAGTCCAAGAATAGAAAGCCTCAGTTCTGTCATTGTCTTGAGCTGACACTTCTTATTTTTAAATTGTATTTATATCAGAGTTGGCTTTAGATCCAAGTGTCTTGTTAGAGCTTTGGAAGGCCTGCTGGGAAATATTCTCCTGAAGCCTCCCTCCCTCCCTCTCTCTCTCTCTCTCTCTCTCACACACACACACACACACACACACACACACACCAAACCTCTCTTGTGTGTATTTGTCTCTCAGTCTCTGCTCTCTCGGCTGTGCCGTCCTCTCTCTACAGCCAGACGGTGACTCTCTCTCTCTCTCTCTCTCTCTCACACACACACACACACACACACACACACACACACACACACACACACTCTCTCTCTCTCTCTCAGTCTCTGCTCTCTCGGCTGTGCCGTCCTCTCTCTACAGCCAGACGGTGATCACTCAGTCTGTATCTGCTTAGGGTCTTCCTCAATTTATGCTCTTTCACACAGACACACACACACACACCACACCACACACTCTCTCAGGTATTCTGCTGGTTTATACTCTCTCTTCTGCTGGTTTATAGCTTTAAATAGAGTTCCATCTTCTTTTGTGATTTAGTTGCATCTTTCCAATAGGTGATGTAATTTTGTTTTAGTAATTTTATAATTAGTTTTTTTCTCTCTCTCTTTCTCTCTCTCTCATTCCTGTTCCTGTTCCCGCTCTCTCTCTCTCTCTCTTAGATGGTTATATTGGCATGGCTGTAGAATGAGCTCTGGACTGCATTGTATTTACTGCTTTCACTTTTCATTCTGCAGTTATTTATGTTGCACTCTCATATTTCCCTGTCCTTTCATGAGAGCACCTTCGTTTCATTTGTGTGTTCTGTCTTAAATCTCAATTGAGTTAGCCTTGTATTTTTTTGCATTGTACAGCACATTGGGACAATGTCTGTTGTTTTTAAGTGTGCCTAAAAAAGGACCTTGACCTTCAGTCATTATCTTCATCAGCATCCGCTGAGCTGCTTGTCTGCTGTTTCTCTGACTGTACATCGGCAGTGCATTCTGGATGTTTTGTCACATGAGATGAATGCTGTGAGGGCTTTCTGTACTGCGCCTACAGGCACTAGGTGCTTTTGTGTAGATGCTGCTTGTGAATATTTAATGAGAATTTTCTGGAACTGTTGTTTTACTTCCTGCTTTTACATAACAGCCATATGACACAGAGAGTGCTTCAAGCGTCACAAGGGTGTACATTAATGGATCTTGAGTGTTAAGTTTTGTATCCTAACATATAAGTTTTGTTTCATCTTTCTTCTGTGTTCCCTCCACAGTTCAGAGGAGCAGACTGAGGAGGACAGAAGTGATGCCGTTAACATCGATGCCAAAGAGAGCTTGGAGGACAAGAGACGGTTTGATCTAGCCTGTCCTCCTGTAGTGACTTACGGCACGTACCGTGGATTGAGGGAAGTCCGGAAACCAAAGAAGAAGCATCACGTCGAGCTTCATTCGCCCATCTCTGAGGGAGAAGAGGCTATACAATCCGACAGCCATGAGGACGGTGAGATCTCCTCTTGCGCTGTAAACACCATGAACTCTGATAGTCAGGAAAATCCCACAGCCGTAAATCAAGCACCTCCTTCCCAGGACACGTCGGCTCAGAGTGTCTTATCAGACCGGGTTCCCGCTGTTGAATCTGAACTAACTCCAGCCCACACACTCCCTCACGCCGCAGACTGTGGTCAGTTGCTTTCCTGCGTAGAGACAGAACAAAGTCAAGCAGAACAAAGTCCACCGAAGGTCCCAGTGAACGGCGGACAGGAGCATCTCGCTCAGAGTGCGACACCACAGACGCTATCAGAGGACAACGCTGATCTGACCGCTTCAGACACCAACACAGACCATCACGACACTCAGAGCTCAGAGTCATCTTTAATTGTTGACAGCACGGATGATCTAGTCCCTGGTTCTCAGACGTGCTGGACTCTGGAGGAGTTTGAGCTGAAACAGACTGTGGTGGATCTTGGGATGGATGACAAAGTCCTACAATTGGAGTCTAAAAAGATGGTGGATAGCATCCTGACAAATGCCCTCGCTGCCCTGCAGAAGATGGAAGCATCTGAGACAGAGTGTGACGTCCTGTTAACCTGTGAACCTAAGGAAGGCTCGGAGGCAGTGCTGTTTGAAGGGTCAGAAGGCCGTGGAGATAGAGGCACTAATGCAGAGCATCAGTTCGGCGTGGTGTTGACGGACCAGGCGCTGTCTGCTGTTCTGGAGGAAACACTAGCAGGCCATGTGGACTGCAGCAGGTCCCCGCCGTCCTCAGGGTATGAGTCCATCGCTGGCTCCGACACGGACATCAGGTGCATCGTGGGCGTGGCCTCTGACGTCACCACTACCAGTGCTCCAATCAGCTCTCAGAATGAGAATCAGGATGCTCTAGAATATCTCTTTGAAGAAAAGAACTCGGATGGAACTGCTTCCCGTAAGAGCAGCGGGAGAAACTCTGTGCTCAGTGCTGCTGCTGATGAGCCATTATCTCCTAATCTCCACAGTCATACGGATGCTCTTCATAAAACAGACATCAAGCTCTTGTCGGAGGAGTCTCTCTGGCTTGAGCAGCACACGGGTGACGTCTCCGTATGTGAAGCGAAGTGGGTAAAAGGGGAAAAGAGATCTCAGGATACAGCCAAAGACAATGCAATGAGCAATAACTGTCGACTCAGCCTGAATGGTTCCGGTGGCACTTCTGACACGGCTCCATCAGCACATCAGGAGAGTCTTCAACAAAGCCAAACTCTCAGTGTAATGGGAAAGTCAGACCCCGTTAGCCACAGTCTTGCATCTGACACAGCGGATGCAGATATGATGTCAGAATTCACACAAAGCCATAAACCTGAGAAGACTGAAGGCAGCGATGAGCAGGAACAGGCCTGCCAAGTCTCTCAGGCTGGAATAGATTCACGTGTCCTGCCATCCCTGACTGAAGTGGACCATCCTTCACAGTGGGCCACGGTCCAAGCGTTTCGCTGCGATGTCACTGACGACCAAAGCCTGAGCCCCGCTACGCTCAAGGAGCATTTCAGCGTAAACCGAGCAGATGCTGGAACGTCAGTGGTGTCAGTTTCAGGTCATAGAATTCACCTGGACCCCTCGGACAGCTCCAGCAGGACTGCGGCTGTCGTTCCCCAACACGCCCGCTCTCACGATCTTGACCTCCACCACGTCGACGGAGGCTTCGCCATCATCAGCGAGGAGGAAGAGAGTGACATGGTGTTCGTGAACGACATGGGGCCCCTGCACAGTCCCAGCACACGTCGAGCCAAAGCTTACCCCTTCTCCCTGTCTCCCATCTACGAGGAGGAGTTCGGCCGCGAGGAGGCTTCGGGGCAGCAGACTCTGCAGGTTCCTCCAGCGACAGAAGAGGAGCAGAGGAGCGTGGAACAGCCGGCCTCCTCTATCCTCTCCCTCTTGCAGTCGGTCAGCGAGAAGCTACAGTCCAGTGTGGTCTGCAGTTCAGTCGAGGAGTCCGTCCACGCACTGCTGAGCCGAGACGACAGTGAGGACGATGATGAGGACTCCAGCATCCCACAGAGCCACCAGCTCACTGAGGCCAAACCTGAGCGTGAGACTGCTCATGACACTCCGGATAGACTACAGGAGGAACGGGAATGTGACGACACACTGTTTAATATTGGGAAGAACACCAATACACCTTTCTATCAGTACTTGAAGTCTGGAATAATGCCATCAGGTGAAGAAGAACCTGAAGACACTAAACACATTGTGTGTCGTAGCGCAGGCAACACGATGGTCACGGTAAGCAGAGTCTGCTCCTGGAGACCCACACTCCTGACCTGCTCCAGCACACCTGGCCTGGTCCTGGTTAACTGGTTCGGGTGTGTTTGATCAATCTCTGCAGGACAGTGGGTCTCCAGGAGCACGGTTGAAGATCTATGGTCTAGAACAGGGCTGGGCAAACTTTTTGACTCGAGGGCCACATCGAGTTTTTTTGAATACGAGTGAGGGGCCGCATAGTATGTGCATGACAAAAGAAGCTTTGATTTATTTATTTTTTATTCCAAATTGACACTCAGATACTACTGTACTACATGTATACTTGTATGTGGAAGTATACATGACAGTTCCCCTCAATCCACAACAATATATTAATAGGCAAGGGGGCCCAAACACTTCTTAAGCGTATACGAGATAAATCCGACCCTGGTGATATTAATGAGCACATTCTTATTCTGACTCAATAAACTGTATATGTAACAATCAATCAATCATTTTAGACTAACTGCCTCACTGGTGGATGAAGGAGCCGGGCCAGAGTTTGCCTCTCTCTGGTCTAGAATTAAATGTGATTATATGTATGTTAACAAGCTTTTAATCATTCATGTCCTCGCAGGAAGAGATCGGCGAGTTCGGAAAGGTCAACCCTAGACCTGCAGCAGTAAGTTCAACTCAACATAGGCACCTCATGTGAATGGTTGTCTGTTTAGTTTGAGCCCTTGGGTCTTTGAACAGCTTTTGGCCTTTCCTTTGCATGGCCCAATGGGGCTTTGAATCAGTAAAAGAAGGGATCTAACTCTGTTTTATATCATATTTGTTACGTTATTAATCGCTGCAATGACTTAGCACTGCAGTAAAAGAAATTTATTCCACTCTTGATAATAGTGCCCAACAGTCATATATTTTGCAGCACAAAAAGACTTCTCAAACCATATCCTCAAAGCCTTCATTTGTTCAGATTGCGCCAGTGTCTCAGTGTCAGGAGTTTAATGGTAGCGTGCACATCGGCTGTACTGACCCATGAGTGCACGAGGGTCTTTCGGTCCCCGTCGCTGATGTTTCCTTATGAACGCAGGTGCTGGTCTACGAGAGTCAGTCTCTGAGCGGTGAGAGGAGAGACATCTGTGATGACGTGGAGGATGCTGGGAGGGATCTGTTTGCTCACAGAGGAACACTTCACGCGCTGAGAGGATGGTAATCATGTTTACCTTCATCAGATAATAAGCCTCAGTAAAATAATCACACACAGCTGACAGTCAGAAACTTTCCTGGCCGAGTCAGAGCTGAGATGAGTTGGGAATTATTTTTTTATGGATGTGAGCTGTAACAGTTCGGTCGTGCTGTTGTACAAGAAATGAGCTCATATCATAATTTTGTGTCTGGACTCCCATTGGCTCTCAGAGAGAGACTGTGTGTGTGTGTGTGTGTGTGTGTGTGTGTGTGTGTGTGTGTGTGTGTGTGTGTCTGTGAGTGTGTGTGTGTGTGTGCTGTAGCTCATGTCTAATAGATGAAGTGTTTGTGCTTCCATTTTTCTGAGCACTAAAAGGTTTTGCGATGTCGTTTTCGTAATGCATGTCCACCGACTCGCCTGCGTTCTCCATTATTCATATACATGAGGGATGTTTTTCACTTTATTTTTCATGAACTTGTCCAGTGAAATTGTACGGGTGCAGTGGACAGAAGGCTGATTTGATTCAGAGAGTTTATGTATAAAACATTGGCGTCACGCACATGCTGAGACTAAAGTTTATGTATGAGTCTGCGCAAATTTTTTTACACAAGATTTTTTCAGCTTATTTTGTGTTGAGCTCTGTGGTGTTACTATCCTGTGTGAATTTCTTAATAATTTGTGTTCAACCACTTCCTGTTCACTTCTGTGCTTAGTTCCTTCAGACAGAGTCTGAGGCTATGTTTACACTGGTGCATTTTGTTATAAAACGCTTAAGTTTTGCTACAGTTACACCTGCAGTGCAATGAAAACGCAAGTGTAGACAAGGATGGTTTCCATTTTTAAAAAGCCATTTTAAAATGAAAACACACTAGTGTAAACAGGGCCTGAGACTCTGTTGGTCTCCATGGCAACGTCCTTGAAATTCTGTGTGAGATGTTTTGCTGCTCTCACACACGCACCAGAAACTGCTTGTGGAGCCTGTGATGGATGTTTAAACGCTGTGTGTTCAGTTGGCTGCTGTATGTGGACTCGTGGTTCCGCGGCTCATGTGTTCTTCTGGAGGAGGGTCAGACTGTGAGGACCAGGGGAGGATCTCAGCAGGACCTGAAGGAGACCAGAGAGCCCAGCAGGACTGATGTCAGTGACGCGCTGACGGTGGACTCCATCAGGACGCTGCTGAAGGTATCAGGAGTGTCTGCGGTGTGTCAGCTAGTGTGCATTTACTTTACGTACAAGAAATACATTTCTGGAAATGTTTCTTTACACAGATGGTAGCAGCACCGAAACACTCTTCTGAGAACTATGTCCACCTACAAACGTCAATGAATAAAAATTAATAGCTTATAGCACCACCTTGTGGCGGATGCTCTCAAAAATGATCAACATCTAGTGAGTGAAGTGACATACAGCCAAGTATGGTGACCCATACTCAGAATTCGTGCTCTGCATTTAACCCTAATCTAGTTACTCTGTACGTATAGTTTCAAATCAGCTTCACAGTAATAAACAGGAAAATACCAGAATCAGTCAGTTCAAATAATTATTAAACAAATCAAAATGAACAATTTGGCATTTTTCACCCAAACTGAAAAGAAATCCAGTGCATGAGTATACGTCTATGGTTATATCTATGATTTGATGCATCTGAATTCTTCTGCTATGTTTTGTCTTGTTAGTCGATACTCGCCTCATCCAGTGTGAATTGGATCAGCAGCCCAGGAGGGGTTAAAAAAGCAGGTTTTTTAAAAGGATGGACATATTCTGTAAATCATGCATAGTTTTATGCACTGTTATAAAATTCACATGCTTCAGTTGAGTCAGGTGATCTAACAGAGGTTCATCAGGATCCGTGTGTACTCTGAGTTCATGAGCTTTGATGGAGTTCTCACTTGTGTTGTCTTCAGTCAGCAGCGTAATGAAGCGTCTGGTGTTGTTGTGTGCAGGATGACAGTGTTCCAGAGATCCATCTGTATCCCAGCTCATCTCAGACGGTCCGTCTTCATTCTGCGTCAGACCTGACCGGTGCTCCGGTGCTCCTCTCTGATCTCTGCGTCCGGACCGGATGGTAAGAGACGCTCACATCACACCAGACAGACATCACTGTGTTTAAGTGTGAAAACAGCATCTTTGGCCCTTAGAATAGTTGACCTGAGCAAAAAAACCATCAAATTAAATTAATCAAAATAAATCAGTTGCTAATTAGCTATATATAAGAACTTGCGTCATCTTGTTGGCTCGGCTGCTTTCTTGATCTTAAGTATGTGTACAACTGATCATGATTTCAAGTATCAATATATCTTTCCTTTCCAATGAACATCTCAATGAACATGGTTTGCTGTACTTATTAACTACCAAAGGTCAGGTCTGCATGTGAGCCGGTGTTGCGCTGGCTCTGGTTTATATGTGTTCTGTCCTTGTTCCCTGAATGTGGCGTAGCTGGTTGGTTTATGAGCAGCCTGGATTCAGCGGCAGATCCGCCGTTCTGGAAACTGACGGGAGAGTCACGCCGCTTCTCCAGAATTCCCTCCTGTCCTGCGTGAAGAGTCTCCGGCCGTTAAAAATGGTACGTAGGCAGCGCTTCCCGACCTCAGACACAATCACATTGCGCTCCATAAGCATCAGGCTAGTTTGATCTGATGTGAGTGTTCCTGATGCAGGGTGGGCTGCAGGTGAGCAGACCGCTGGACCCGAAGGTGAGGGAGACACACACACGCTGATGAGCTTCAGAGCTGTTCTCAGATCAGTGGATGTGATTGCTGTGTGTCTCCTGTAGGTGGTGTTGTTCGAGGAGCCGCAGTTCCAGGGTGGGTTCAGGGAGCTGCTGGATCACGCTCCCCGTCTGACGGACAGCGCTGCGTCTCTGCGGGTCACGGGTGGGATGTGCGTGTCTCTGTCACAGAAACCAGCCATCATGGCACACTTTTACAGACATGTTCATGTTGCTCTCTGACGCCGGTCACACACCAGAAGCGTCACGTCAAGGACGTTTAAGACGGCTGTTCAAAACAGTAAATCTAATCACCAAAAAGGCAAAAGCACACAGTATCATTGATGAAATAAGATGTTTGAAAAAACAAAGTCAAAGGGCAATCTGTGTTATTATTTATCTTTACATAATGCATCAGAGGCACCCGAGGTCCAAAAACCTGATTGATGTCCAAAAGTAAATGATATAATAAAAATTAAAATATAATAATAAAAAAAATCACTTCCACTGTATTCTCAAAATTTCAATGCAAAAATAGAAGAAAAAGTGTTCAAGCACAAAGATCAGTTTGAGATCTGGATATGCTGAAAAGTGCACAATCTTCCAGTCTAGGGTGAAGTCATGATGTGCATTTAATGCATGTAACGTAAAAACTGTCGTAGGAGTCGTAGGTGTGCGAACACTCAGAAAACAGTGTGTTTGAATGTTAAAAGGCATGATGTGGAGCTTCTCATCCGGTGCGTGTGTCCCTTTAATCAGGTCGCAGACTAGACATCTTTAAAGTTCGAACACATTGTTTTCTATGAGTGTTCACACACCGGCGACTTCAAAATCCTGCCACACCACTCACATAGTTTTCCATAAAATCACATTATATTTGTCCGAAATTATTGTTAATTCATCTGTGGCTTGAGTAAAGTCCATATGCTTTATATAGAGAGCTGTAGTATTATAGATCGTGCTTTTTCCTCCCGTTTGCTCTGTTTTGCCAAATACTGTACAGTACTTTAAACTCATTGATACAGCTTTGTTCATTCTTGAACTTTTGCCTGTTTGGTGATTAGATGAACTGTTTTCGACTGCTGATACCTGTGAGTTCTCCTAGACACAATGCAGCGCTGCGCTTCTCGTCCGGCGTGTGACCCCCTGATGTGTGTGTGTGTGTGTGTGTGTGTGTGTGTTAGATGGGTGGCGTTCTCCAGTGAAGGGTTCAGAGGTCATCAGTGTGTGCTGGAGGAGGGTGAATACACAGACTGTACGCGTCTGTTCGGCGGGACAGAGCTGTGGATCCAGTCGCTGCGCTGCGTTCAGACCGTGAGTCGTCCTCATCTCTCCGTCTGCTCTCTGCGTGATTTCTATTCACTCTTTGTTGTGTCTGTCCTTAAACGTCTTCATCAGGTCTGTCTGTGTTTTTATATCAGGCCAGGTAGGACCAGTGTGTTGTTACTCAAGCTTTCTGCGGGTCTTAAAAAGTCTTAATCTGCCCTTCCTCAAGTGAAGGCCTAAAAGGTCTTAAATCAGAGCAAAAAGTCTTAAGGTCATAAAGTCGTGGCATTAAATGTTGCATGAACTGCAAAAACTGAACTCTTTCTCAGTATTCTTGTCTTGTGTTCCAGTACAAATATCTAAACATCCTTCAATCAAGACACATTTACTGGAGGTGAGAAATGAAGATAAGTCTTGTTTTATGAGAAATTAATAAAAAATGAAGTGAGTTTATGATTAAAACAAGAAGAAATATCTGCCAATAAGGAGTAAAAACTTGTTTCCCTTTGAATTAAGTAGATTTTTTGAGTCCATAGGCAGATATTTGTTCTTGTTTTAATCATAAATTCACTTCATTTTGATTAATTTCTCATAAAACAAGACTTCAAATCTTCTGTCATCTTGCTTCTCCAGTAAATATATCTTGACGTAATAAGCTTTAGACATTTGCACTAGAGAACGAGGATACTGAGGATCATTTTGTTTGCAGTACGATCTGAAGCTACACAAACTTATTTCCATATTCTATCTTTTTTTGTAAAATGAATTACAGTATATTTTACATCTGTAGGAGGTTGTATTTTCAAACTGTGAACTGTTGCTAAAACAAGATATTGTTCTACTTATATTTAGTCTTAAAAAGGTATTTTTAAAAGTTATAAATTTATCTCAATAAAACCTGCTGATAGCCTGTTATTTAGTCAGCTCAGTATTTTTGCACAAGATAACATTGAACTATTTTATAATTAAAAATGAGAAGATGAGGATGAGGAAGATCTCTGGAATCATAACTGTAAATGTAAGCGAGCGGAGCAGGTCACCGCGGGTTTGCCGATGGTGCTGTAGTGTAAGTGTTGGTCTCTCCCGCAGGATTTCCTGGAGCCGGCAGTGAGTCTGAAGATGTCTGGTGAGGACATCGATGTTCATCAGGAGATCCCTGATCTGCAGGAGACCCACGGCCTCTGTGTGAAGAGCGGAGTGTGAGTTAGAGCTGTAATCGGGCCATAAAAGTTAGGCCCGACAGGACCCGAGCCCGACAAGTACATTTTGATTGACAGCTTTTTAAAAGCCCGAACCCGTTTACAGCCCGACATTATTCAAATATGCGCACACACACAGCTCTTTTTCCTTGTGTCAAGAATGAATCATTTATACATGTTTTAACATAATTTATTCATAACTATCGTAGACTAGACCACTTGGAAGTTGGAATAAAGAAATAAAATAAGTCCTCTGTAACATCGTAACATCTCAGCACTCTAAATAGGCATAGGCTCATTTAGCCTATAAATAGACCAATGCACCAATAAAAACGAGTCTTTTTTAACAAAATAAATTAAGATAAATTTTAAATTAAGATGGGTATTTGGCAATAATGAAATTAAGATAAAGGCTCCGCCGGATTTGCTTCGCCAGCAGCTGACATTTAATTAAAGAATAATGCCAATATTAGCGTAAATACTCTGTCCACATTATGCATTTAAGACTCAATTAATATTTAGTTATCATTTGAAAAACCTTTACTCACCAAGATTAGGCTAAGCCTACATGTTTTTGTGGAGGAAAATTATTGAATCCACTGTAGAGGTCTTCAGCGCGTTCCTCGCTCGCTGATGGTGCGTCATTATTCACTCATTATTCTCATTATAAACATGGTCAAAACTTTTCCACACCTCAGACTTTGCTTTAGTTGCTGGTGCAACCAAAACGTAATCGCCAGAGGCAAGCCTCCGTTACACCTACTCAGCATCAATTTTCGCATCTTCTTCGCGCTAATTGAAACGCATCGCATGCCCGCTCGTTTACCTCGCACTCAAGCTCATTAAAGTTGAGTGGATTGGCCAGAATCAGAAAGTGATTCCAACAATATAGTTATCGTTATATTTGTGCTGTGAACTTCACTATATTCTTTGAGTTAGAACTTTATAGTTATCAATTGGGGCTTTCGCACTGGAGTAAGGTTCCTGTAACTGCTGGCAGAAGTACACACTTTTTGATGTGTTCGCAGCGCAGGAGATGGAACGAGTTTAATTATAGGAATGTCTTTTGGACTAAATCAGCTCCTGCTTCAGAGTACGGCCAGCACAACAGGAACTACCTGTGTTGTGACTGTGTGCTGATGCCATGCCAAACACCTGCACTAAAAGCCCTGCAAACACACCGTTTACACTTACTTAGTCCACAAACACACAACGCCGAAGTCAGGCACTAATGCTGCGCTTAAATGAAGTCACTGTTTACATCACTTGTGAATCCAACCGGGAAATTTGACTGATAGTTCCTATAACTAGCCGGTGCAAAGCCCCCGTTAAAACTGTGGTGTGGACTTATTCTCTTCCAGAAAACTCAGATCCTGGAGGGCCGCAGATGCCCTTCAAAATTTATTTTCAGCCCTGCTTCAACACGACTACCATGTAGTTTTCAAATAAGCCTGGAGGACTTGATTCGCTGGATCAGCTGTGTTTAATTAGGCTTGATGTTAAACTCTGCAGAGTTTTGAGCAGTTATTAAGATGTTACAGTTATGGATGTGGACAGCCCTTAACAGAGAGAGTTGGGTGTGTTTCAGGTGGGTTGCGTACAGCGAGAGGTGTTTCACAGGACAGCAGTATGTTCTAGAGAAAGGTCATTATCCGGGGCTGCTGGACTGGGGTGATGGACGGAGCTCAGCGCGGTCACTGCGGCCCATTCACAGGGTGAGCTCCTGCACTGAGCGCTGGCTTCTCTTCCTGATAAGAGTGAGTGCTTTTGTGTTTGAGTTCATGACACGTTTTCATTCATCTTCTCTTCACCACAGGAAGTCTGTCGGATCACGGAACCAAAGTTTTTGGTATGTTTGCATCTCTTGAGCTGCTAGCATACAAGCGTGTAGTCCTGGCGTGTGCTGCTAATGTGTTTCTCTCTGAGCGCAGCTGCGTGTTTACAGCCAGACGCGGTTCTGTGGCCAGAGCCGAGAGTTTGAGAGCGGCGTTCCTGACTGTGGTGTTCCAGGAGTCGCATCGCTGCGGGTGATTCGAGGAAGGTGAGAGTCGACAAACTGTAACCCTGTAGCTATAAACCACACATTCAGCTGCAGTCCTTCAGCCCTATTTCTGTCTCTCTCTCTCTCTCTCTCTCTCTCTCTCTCTCTCTCTCTCTCTCTGTTCAATTCAATTCAATAAAAATAAAAATTTTCTCAATTAACAAGAAAATTAACACAATACATTTCAAACAGTGTTGGGGGTAATGCATTACAAGTAACGCGAGTTACGTAATCAGATTACTTTTTTCAAGTAACTAGTAAAGTAACGCATTACTTTTTAATTTACAAGAAAATATCTGAGTTACTTTTTCAAAAAAGTAACGCCAGTTACTTTGTATTCCCATTTTTTGACTGACAAGCCTCCCGTTCCCATATTGGGAGAAATCGGAAGTATGGAGGCGTTGTGTGCGCTGTGTGAACATGATGTTACTGTAGTTCTAGACTAAATGTGAATGTGCATTAATTCATCCCACTCACAAAAAAACAAAAAACAAAACAGATTTAGTATTCATCAAAATTAATCAAAACATTGAAATGCAAACTCAGAATATGACGCAAACCTGCAATAACTAAATATATTAAATAACACAAATGTATCTATTCCCATTTTATTAACAGTGTCTTTGCTGCTGACCTTTAATGATCCAGTTCAACCATACTAATAATCAAAAATGACTTTAGATAAACTAACAATTGTGCTTCATTGTTTTTTTTTTATTGCTGAAGAGTGTTGAACCTTCTTCTCCTGTGTTCTACTGTACAGACGTGAATTTACTTTTCCTTCAGCCTGAGGTTTATTCATTACACTTTTTGGTGTGAAAGGGCTTTTACATTTGCTATAAATAGAACTTCTTATATTAAAAACAATCAAGTCCTGCTCATATTTTAAAAGGAAAAGTGAAAGTAACGCAAAAGTAATGTAACACATTACTTCCCATAAAAAGTAACTAAGTAACGTATTTAGTTACTTTTTTAGGGAGTAACGCAATATTGTAAGGCATTACTTTTAAAAGTAACTTTCCCCAACACTGATTGCCAAAGCATAGTGTTTACACTGAATCTAGAACAGATACATATGCAGCAAAAACATGCATGTATATACTTTTAAAAAGTAGAACAAATCAACATTTTAGTATTCTACGAACAATTATAATTCAATGTGGTATGTGTGTTTGTGTGGTGTGTGTGTTTATTTGTTTGTGGGCACATCACTGATTTGTTGACCCCTCCCTCTTTTTGTGACAGGCATCAATGTATCTTGTTTCTGTAAGATAAAATCTTTTTTTTACCTTATAAATATTGAAGTTGTGTTTTCTTGTTTAACATTTTGAAGTCAGGGTAAAGTGTTTCAAATTTGGGATGAAATGTCTTTGTAATGTGTTGATAGTCAGAGCAGCAGTGAGGAAGTGTGTCTCTGTGGGTACAGTAAGGGCAGATGTGGTCAGTGCTGTCGATATCTGCCCGTCTCTATAGTCAGAGTATGACTGCTCAGTCTGTACCTCGTCATCTGTCTTCTTAATTTACAGTCTTTCACTGTACTCAGATATTCTGCAGTTGTGTAATCTCTATTTAGGGCCAAATAACATTCAAGTTTACTTTGTTTTTCTGTTGTTTCAGTCCAAATTTTTGTGCTGTTATAATTAGCTTGGGCCAAATTGTGTGTATGGATATTTCAGTGTCCTGATGCTGGCTGTTGTTAGTTGTGTTAGTTTGTTTCTGCAGCTTCAGGATCATCTGAATCAGGGGGCTTTTTTCAGGATTCACTTCATGGTTTTTAAGGGCTTTAAAATGGTAAGAGTTGGGGTCACTAGAGGGTATTTGCCTAATTCTGCCCTGCATGCGTTGTTTGGTGTGCTCCTAAATTTGTGATTTAGGAGAGGACCACACTTCACTGCCATATAATGCAATAGGTTCAATGACTGATTGGAATATTTTGAGCCAGATTCTAATTGGTATTTCAATTTTGGATAAATTTTTTGATGGCATAAAAGGCCCTTCTCGCTTTCTCTTTCATTTCATTCACAGCCAAATTTAGTTTACCAGCTGCACTCATCTTCAGCCCCAGGTGTGTATAGTTTGTTGCATATTATATTTTGGTCATACCAAGGGTGAAGTTGTGTCTCTTTCCCTGAACTCTGGGTCTTTCCTGGAATGTTAGTACTTTAGTTTTGTTGGGATTAATGGTCAGGGCCCAGGTCTGACAGAACATGTGCAGGACGTCTAGGTTCTGCTGTAGACCCTCTTCTGTTGGAGACAGCAGAACCAGATCACCTGCAAACACAAGAGCTTTATGTTGGAGTCATATAGTGTGAGGCCAGGTCTCTCTCTCTCTCTCTCTCTCTCTCTCTCTCTCTCTCTCTGTTGAAAATAGCCGCGTTTCCACAGCTGGAACTTTACCCAGGAACTAGGGACTTTGGGCTGGTACTCTGTGTGTTTCCACCGCAGGAACCAGGATCTAAATAAAGTTCCGGGTAAAAAATTTTCCCTCAGAAAGTCCCTGCTCGCGAGGTAGTACTTTTTCAAAGTTACGGAACTTTCGGGGGCGGGACTTGGGTGCTGAGCATGCTGATTGGTTGAGTTCACGCAGCATTGTGATTTCAATCACGATTTATTCAGGTCATTTTGAAAATATTACTGTTATTGTGTAATGAAATGTAGTTTTAAAAGTATTTCAGGCGAGAATGTTGTTGTTTAAAACTCAAATCTGCAGTTTATTTATAAAGACAGCGTCTATTTAAAAATGTGTTTCGCCGATTTCGGAGATGGTCAGCTCCACGCGTTCAGCGGGAGCTCAGTGATCATGTATCCGTGGAGAGCAGCCTCACCTCGGCTAGTCCTTCTGATATGTGCTGCTGGCTCTGATGTCTCTTTAGTGGTTAAACATAAAATATAATTCGTTTTGGGTAAATCTAACAGGTAATCTTTAGTCTTTGTTCAATTTATCTATATGTTAAAATGAAAATAAAAAGAGCCAATTGATATAATATTTAGTTTCATTGTAATGGCTGTATATATACACATTTCACTGAACTAAGTACATTTCTGCAGTTATTATTATGTTTAAATGAAAACAAAAGGAGGCAGTGGTATTTCATATCCTATTTCGTCTTATTGTAAATATACAGTGAGGAAACTTGCAGTAACCAAGGCGAGCTGACTGATGTTATCGCTGCTGTTTGCAGAATTACCGGATTTGCGTCCTCCCGACCGCGGGAGATCACACTCCCGAGTCAAACTCGCAAAGTCCGAACTACCGAGGATGCAAGTCCGAAATTTGCGTACTTTGTATTGAGAAACGCGTGCAGACCTACGTCACCAGACTATTTGCCTAATCTTCATGGTACTTCAGACCGCGGTGGAAACAGAGAAAGCAACAGGTCTGGGGGAGAAATAGTTCCTGGGGAAAAAGTTCCTGGTACAATTGTTCCGGGTAATTTCGGTGGAAACGCGGCATATGAAAGTGTTACATCTGCTTCCAGAATGCACAGTGCCTATGTGATCTTTCTAGACAATGTGGACAAAGTAAAATCAGCTACTTGAGAGTGGAATAGTAATCCAGGGTCCCTACACGCCAATTTTGTCCCTAGTAAGTCTTGCTAAAAAGGTCATTATTTCAAATGCACCCCCATTTCAGAAAAATTTGCTTTTGGAAAAACATGGAAAAGTAGTGTATCTAATGAAGATGATTCACAACAGCTGAAAGTCTTGTCTTTTAGGAGACAAATTCAAATGATTCTCAAAAAGAGTGATGAAGATTTAAACTTGGTGTTTATGTTTAAGAGAGATGATTCTTATTATTCTGTGCATGTAACATCAGAAACGCTGAAATGTTTTGAGTGTGGAACTGTAGGGCATGTGATTGGTTCTCGGCCGGTGATAGCCGGAACTGTTGTCCAGTACCCAGAACCACATGAGCTGTATTCTGCATTGGAGAGCCTAGAAATCGGCAAGGCTCCAGGCATTGATGGCCTTCCTTTGGACTTTAATAAAGTTTTCTGGCCTGGGATTGGAAAAGATTTGCTGCTTGTTCTCAGAGACAGTTTAAGTACAAAACTTTTCACATTGAGCCACAGGAGAGCAATCCTTGCTCTTCTCCTTTCTTGGGGAGATTTTCAAGAGATTAAGAACCGGCAGCCAGTGGCTCGGCTCTGCACTGACTACAAACCTTTGTCAAAGGTGTTAGCCACGAGCCCAAGAAACGTTCATGTTGACCAGACTTACAGTATACACCCAATAGGTTGATATCTGACAACATTATTTTAATTTATGATATTTTGTACCGCTCCAATTCATTTGGCTGGAAAATTTGTTGGATTTCAATAGATAAAGGCTTTTGACAGAGTAGAACATCAGTATTTGTGGCGTGTGGGTTGAGCTCTGTTCTTATGAACATGACTGGAGTATTGTACAGTGACATGGAGAAGATGTTAAAGATCAGCGGGTGGTTGAAGTGCTCTCTTCAAGGCTGATCATCATCTGGCATGTTGTACTCCTTGGCCATAGAGCGAGACGATCTGTGTGAAAGAGTTTTTAGATGATCTGCATATGCCAGTGATGTTGTTGTCATTGTCAAGAAACAAGAAGATTTTCTCCATTGTAGAAAATATGAATGCTTTTGGTGTATTAATTGTCCTCTACTAAGGTTAACTGGGGAAAAAGTGAAGCCGCAAACAGTGATGATCTTTTTCCTGCATTGACAATTTTTCCTGATTTTAGAGACTGTACTGGTCAGTTGTTTCATTTAATCTATTCGTAAATATTGACACGTGCAAACAAGGGGAGTTGAGGACGCCAGCGTCTGGGTGCAGGTTAACAGGTTTACCACTAAGTGGTAGAGTTAAAACTCTTTGGAGAGCTCATTTAGGGCTTGACAGTGAGATCAGACCTGTGTGGAGAGATAAACAAACCAACGAAGACAAAGAAGGTCAGAGATTTACAGCGGATAATCCTACGTGGTGTTGTGGCTGTCAATGTTATTAATCCCAATGTAAGTGATAATTGGCCTTTGTGTTTGCTATTTGGATTGTGACAGACTGGGTTCTTTTTTTCAGTTGTTTATAATGTTTGGAGAGACCTTTTCTAAGCATTTGTTTCTTCTTGGTTTTTCAGAAGTAGAGAGTGAAATGTCAGTTGTTTAATTTTATATTAGGTCATGCAAAAATGGCTCTCAACCCAAGCAGAAGAAAAAGGATAGAAGAGTCTTTAGATTTTGATGTAAACACAATCATGAGAGCCAGATTGAAAGTTGATTTTGAATTCTGCAGGACTACATATAATGTAGAAGAGTTCACAAGTGTATGGTGTTTTAAAAATGTTTTATGTGCTGTTGTGGAGAATGTTTTATATTTTTTCCCTTTTTTGTATTTTATTCATTTCTGTGTTTTGGATACAGGGTTACTGTGTTGTCGAAAACTCTGTTTGAAATGAATAAAGGTGTTTTGAAATTTAAAAAATGTATTTCTCTCTCTTGTAGTTGGCTGCTGTTTGATGAGGAGCGTTACTCCGGTAACCAGTATATCCTGGGGGAGGGGCATTACCCTGATCTCACTTCCTGTGGCTGCACATCCACAGCCATCAAGTCTTTAAAGCCCATTCCATACGTGAGTCCATGAGAACCAGTGTCCACCACAATATTTCAGGAGTCACAAGAAATAAACATTTGTGTAGTGACATTAGTATGCAAGGTGTCTGTGGGTCTTAAAAAGTCTTAATTCATCCTTCCTCAAATTAACGCCTTAAAAGGTCTTAAATCAGAGCAGAAAGTCTTAAATTCATGAAGTCGTGGCATTAAATGTTGCATGAACTGCAAAAAATGTTGGTCTTTATTCAATTTATCTATATGTTAAAATGAAAATAAAAAGAAATAATTAATATAATATTTCGTTTAATTGTAATGTAGGCTGTTTATATACACATTTCACTGAACTAAGTACATTTCTGTGGCTATTATTATGTTTAAATGAAATTGAAAGGAGGCAGTGGTATTTGATATCATATTTCATCTTATTGTAAATATACAGTGAGGAAAATTGCAGTAGCCAAGGCGAGCTGACTGATGTTATCAAGTATGCTGCTGTTTGCAGAATTACCAGACTTGTGTCATTCCCTCCACGGGAGATGGAATGACAAAACTGGAATGACAGAACTACCAAGGATGTCAAATCTGTAGGAAGTTGTATTTGAAAAATGTATTTAGAGAGCATATTGACGTATTGTGTTCCATTCAACTTCAACTTCAAATTGTTTTAAATTCTTACATTTGCCTTCACCAAATCTGCAGAAACCCCGGCTATGTGAGTTAGTGTTTGTTTGTTGCTCCGTTCAGAGTTTCGCGGAGCCGTCCGTGAGTCTCTTCTCTCTCAGCGGTTTTGAAGGCCTTGAAGATTCCTTGTGTTCAGACGCGGAGAACATGAGCCACTTCTTCATCCAGTCTCTGAGAGTCCACAGCGGCCTGTAAGAGCTCATATCACTCACGCTCTTCCTAAACTCCCTCAGAATCAGTGATGCACACGCCGCTGTCGTCTCACAGGTGGGTGGCGTATGAATACGCTCTCTTCAAGGGCCGGCAGATGCTGCTGCAGCAGGGAGGATATCCGGTTTGGGCCGAACACAGCGGCTGGGACACGATTGGATCGCTGAAGCCTCTCAGACAGGTCAGCTTTCAGTCCTTCACCAGATGACCACTCTCACAGGACGACACAATTCAGTTAGCTAACGGTGAACTGTGCTGATTACAGCTTCTGTATGGATCTGGATTTACTGATTTACATCGTGGTTGTGCAGCTTTGTAACCAATCAGTGACTTGAATGCAGTGGCCAGTCAAAGGCACAAAACTCAATCGGCCGGTGTTTTATTGCGCGAGCTGAATGCTCTCATCATAACCAGAGTGTAAACATAATGCAAGAGATTGGTGTTTCATTTAATCAACTCAAGCACGTCTGATCATAGTGAATCTGGGAGTTTATTATAGATACATTTTAAAAATATTAAAGGGGTCATATGATGCTGCTAAAAAGAACATTATTTTGTGTGTTTGGTGTAATGCAATGTGTTTCTGCAGTTTAAGGTTCAAAACACATTATTTTCCACATACTGTAGATTATAGTTTCACCTCTATGCCCCGCCTTCTGAAACATGTTGATTTTTACAAAGCTCATCGCTCTGAAAGGCGAGGTGTGCTTTGATAGGCCAGCTAATCCAGTGTGTTGTGATTGGCCGAACTCCTAAAGCATTTGAAGCAAACATTACACAAATCACCACACATTAAAAAGTGTCCCAGAGTGATGAGACAATACCTATAAAACCCATTACAAACGAGGCATTTGTTGCATCCAGTGGGGACATGATTACTGATTATAATGACTTATACTGGGTTTTATGTGTTGCGTAGCTTATCGCGCTGCGTAAACATAAAACCATGCCTGCATTTGTGATCGGAGAAACGACAAACAACAAGTGCTTCTCTACAAAACTCACGTTTGAATCATCAGTGACAAATTCTTTAAATATGAAAATGTACTTACAGGCTGTGAGTCAGAAGCGCCAGACTGTCCTTGCTAAGTTGGAATTGGCCCACTTTATAGAAAAAAACTCTCCCAGGATCAGGAAACAGTCCTCCGTAAAATGCGCAGCACACATCTGAATATTTGGGTTGAACTGTTATGGAACAGTGTTGAAATACAACTTAACCACTGATTTCTAGTTGTGTCCTCTTTTGGAAGACCAAACAAAGTATTTTCGCTTTCACAACGAAACACACAGCATCTCCAAGACATGGCAGCAGAGAGAATAAAAGGTACGCCTTCTTTCTTTGCGTGAACATCTGGGCGGGGTTATGCAAATCTTCCCACATACTGACGTAGAGATGTGGTGGCGTGTTAGAACGAGCCGTTCTGGGAGAGCGTGGATGAGTCTTAACTTTTATAAAGAATATCTCTTTGGATTTGAGACTTTAGTCTTTGCAACTTTACAGATCTTCTTTATGCTCCAAGAGCTTGTTCCACTCCAAAGAGAAAGAGAAACTTCAAAAATGCATCATATGACTCCTTTATAGAACCAAATTGAAACTGATTTAGTATTCCTGTCCTGTCTATGACCCTAGCAGCTGCTGTGAAGGGAACATCAGAAACAAAATCTGTGCTTTTAATTGCAGCGCTGCAGAAACAGAAGTTTTGATGAGCTTCTGTCTGATATCACCATATTTCTCAGTGTTTAGTCACCAGAGTCTTCAGAGGTCTTTCCACCATCAAACATCACTGTTCATCTTGTGTTATTAATACATTAATACGCTCTTGTAATGTGATTTTTACTGTTGGTTCAAGTAAGTTTAAAGTTATGGCACCCGTGAGCTTTTCCTAAAGTTCAGGCAAATTTTTTTTCTCCTGTCTGTAGTGAAGATAAGATCATGTTATGTAATTATGTTGTAGCTTTTGTCCTGAATGAGATCTGAACTAAAACACCAAACAGATAAAACAGGACTGTAATGTCAGAATCCCACTCCTCTGTCTCCACGTGTGTTCCTGTCTCTGTCCTCAGCCCAAAGCATACATCCAGCTGCGGAGCCGAGCTCTGGGTTCAGTTCTGACCAGCGAGAGCCTTCCAGACGGGTCCTTTCCAGCCAAACTCTTCCTGAGTCCTGCCGACCGATCGTTGGACACGCAGCGCTGGATCTTCACCCACGGCCTCCTGAAGAACACGGTCAGTGAGGAGAACACGGTCTACGTCTGTCCAGAGGATCTGATCAAAAACAGGCTTCTGTCAGTGGAACATAAATGAAATTATAAACCACAGCATGAGCTGAACTTAAAGCCTCCTCAGATATTTGTAGAAAGATGTTTCCTCTTCTAGATGCCACTGTTTCACATTCTCATCACAGTTTTTCAAGTCTCTTTTATTTCTACAGCACTTTATACAATACAGACGGTTTCAAAGCAGCTACACAGAAATAAACAGATTCAGATTCTGCTGTAAATCAATAGTGTCAGTGTTGATTTGTACAGGTTTTACAACACGTGTGTGATGTGATGTTGAGCATCAGAACTCTCTGGTGTGTGTTTCTACAGGCGCGGATGGGCTGTCTGTCTGTGATCGGTGCGAAAGCCTGTGCCGGAGCCCCAGTGGCATTATGGGAAGAGCACGGGCGCATCAACCAGCGCTGGAGTCTGAATGAGGATGGAAGCATCTGTTCTCATCTGAACCGCAGCCTGGCGCTGGACCTCAGAGGTACGAGGACGCTCTTTCTCCATTAGAAACACACAGTTCTTCCAAAGAACCTCAATAAAGACCATAAATTAAATTCATATACAATTAAATACAAAAGGACTTGAATCAGAGCAGAAATTAAATTCATACAGTTTTACAGTCATAAAGTCACGGCATTAAATGTTGCATGCACTGCAAAAAAAAAAAAAGAAAAGAAAATAATGGAAAAATACAATTGAATATCAAAGTCAGGTTTCGTTCTAGTAAAGATATCTAAACATCCTTACAATTACTTTAGATGCAGAATGAAGATGAAGACAAATCAAAAAATGAATAAGAGCAGATATCTGTCAGTGAGGAATGAAAGTAACATTGGCAGATATTTGGTCATCATAAATTCAAAACTTTTTGATCAATTTCTCTAACAAGATCTCTCATCATGTCATTTCTGCATGCAAAAAAAAGGACAGTATGCACTGAAAAATAAAATGAAAAGACACCAAACACTTGTTAGCAGTGTGTTCCGACCAAAGATACAATCTGAATTAAATCAAAGTAATGGAGATCTGTGGGACATGTATTTCAAAACTTTGAAGTGTTGCTAACACAAGACATTCGCTCTGCGTTTACATTTAGACATAATGACATTTAATCTTGTTCTGAGTGTATTAATGTAAAGCACTTTGGTCAGCTCTAGAAATAACATGAGCAATTTATTCCTTAAATTTTCTTCATTAGATAAATTAGTCTTAAAAAGCTAAGTCTTAAATTATCCACATAAAACCAGCAGAAACACTGAATACGTATCGTTTCAAGCAGCGTCACTTTTGGGTATCGTTTGAATTTTATCGATGATTCCAATTCTGCTTATCGATTCCGAATTGATTCCTAGTTTCGATTCCAATAAGATAAAAAATTCCAATATAAAAAAAAAATTGTCAAACATTTAGATGTCAAACATGTATTCATGTCTTTTTACAAGCATCTGTTGCAGCTGAATAAATGAGCAAAAATCAGCAGCCTACAAAACACTGCAAGAGGAATTTTTGCCTGTGCTTTTTAAAAAAATACCATAGCAAAACAGTTTTTAAAGTGTTAAACAAGTAAACAACAGTAATATAGGAACAATTAGCATTATCGTAAATAAATACAACTTAATAAAATTTCAGGTACAGAAACTGTAATCAAAAGTTTAAAAACACTGCATAGTTTTCTTTTTATAAATAAAATAAAGATTAATCAATTAAAGTTCTTAAATATATTCAGTCAAGATCAGTGAATGATTTTCTTTTGTTCTTTGATTAACATTAATGACAGGCAGTGCGTTTATTAGGCTGTTGTCTCTTTAAGCAAAAATACTGTACATGTGTGTTTTCTTTCTCATCTGTTTACGTTTATGTAAGAAAAAAACGGCTGTGTTTATGATGATATACTGATGTAGTTGTCTGTATATTGGTCGACACATATGAAAGAAGTCAGTTTTGGCTCGGAACAACCTTTTCTACAGTGGAAATACACAGAACGGTCCGAGAACGGACACAAACCGGGAACCCGCAGCGCATCCGCTGACCGCTGCTCTCTGCGCACGCGCTTGCGCTTCATGTGCACTGCACACAAACAGGGTGCAAATTCTTTCTGTTCCTGCACTTAATCGTTTTTAATCAAATTGATATGCAAACGCAGGAATCGTTAAGCAGAATAGAAATGCATGCATCTTATCGAATACCCTTCACTTGGAAATTTGGACCGGGTTCTAAAATGGAACCGGTTTTTGATACCCAACCCTAGCGTCACTGTAAGAAACAGGAAAATAACAACCAAATTCAATTCTGCTGGAAAGACATCAGATCAGTTCAGTTCAAGTTTTGTTCTTATCCGATAGTGTCAGTGTCGTCAAATCAATAATAGGACTGAATATTAGGTGTTTTTTAAGTGTGTTGTGATCTGAAGGTCTTGTGTCTCTCAGGTGGATGCGGTGTGGACAGAGATCATCTGATTCTGAGTCCGCTTCACGCCGACAGCGTCACTCAAACCTGGGACATCGACGTGCTGTGATACACAGAAACATGTGACATCAGGGACTGAAGCCAAATCAGAGCCAATCATTGAGATTGTTCAGCTACTCACCTACAAGCCAATAATTCTGGGCTGTTTTCCTGGAAAAGACAGTCTAGCACTGTTTGAAACTGCACTGTGACTGTGGAGGAACGAGGCTCTGTGTGATTTGCACTAGCAGAAACCTCACGTGCGTTCTGCAGATGTTTCATAGGAAGTCATGCTTCAATCCGCCTGGAAGTGTCACAGAGACCTCTTCTGATGGCTCGAGCTGTAGTGTCACAAAAACATTCAGATGGTCTACGTTAAAGCTGGTCATTTCACTGGAGTCCTTCAGGAACACTAACGTGTGTTTCGAGTCAGCCGTAAATTAACCACAAACATATAATGTGTACGGCGATGCTCAGAAGCAGCATTTTTTAAAGAATCTCAACAATAAATTTAAACCATAAAATGCTTCACGTGTGTTCTTTTCAATATTTTTTATTGCACGATATTTCACACAGGATTTGGTAAATAATGACACGACATTGTTTTATTCAGCATGCAGCTAGTATTAGTCACACAATTCCTCACAGTTCTGAGATGTTTGTTCCTGATGAAGCTGGACGCTGTGCGGCAGAAGGTTGAGCTTCCGCACATGTACAGACCTGCAGCAGTCCCAGTTTATCTTCAACCTGCAGGAGCTGCTTCAGACGAGGAGAAGCGCAGACCCTGAGGCTGAAGAAGCTCAGCGTGAGAACCAGCAAGATTCATGAGCTCTGTTAGTCTGAGAGACGACCTCTTCTTCATCATCATCATCATCATCATCATCATGAGATGTTCCCATCATGTGCGTTTCTCTCTTGTTCTTTAAAGAATGCAACACAAACACCACCAGCTCTGTGGCCTCATCCTGATCAGAGAGACAGTAATAATATTCAAAATAAAAATATTTCGCCAGCACAACTGTTTTCAACAATGATGATAATCAGAAATGTTTCTTGAGCAGCAAATCAGAATATTAGAATGATTTCTGAAGGATCATGTGACACTGGAAGGTATCATATCGATACTGAAGAGGTATTATATCGATCACAAGTGCAGTACGGAGTACCTCAAGGCTCAGTACTAGGACCGTTACTCTTCACGCTTTACATGTTACCCTTGGGAGATATCATCAGGAAACACGGTGTTAGCTTTCACTGTTATGCTGATGATACTCAGCTCTATATTTCTTCACGGCCCGGTGAAATATACCAATTTGAAAAACTAACGGAATGCATAGTCGATATAAAAAACTGGATGACGAGTAATTTCTTACTGCTAAATTCTGAAAAAACAAAGGTGTTTATTATAGGACCAAAAAGCTCTGCATGTAATGACCTAGAACGCTGTCTAAGACTTGATGGCTGCTCTGTCAATTCTTTGTCATCAGTTAGGAACCTAGGTGGAGAGGTGGAAAGAGTACAAAAATATTCCACTCAAGTAAAAGTACCATTACATTAATGAAATTTTACTTAAGTACAAGTAAAAGTACCAGTCTAAAAATCTACTCAAGTAAAAGTAAAAAGTAGCTAATTTAAAATTTACTCAGAGTAAAAATTACTTAGTTACATTTTAACAGTGGGAGGGAGTCAAAAATGTGACAGACTAAGGGTGTCAAACTCAGTTCCTGGAGGGCCACGGTCCTGCACAGTTTAGATATAACCCTAATTAAACACACCTGATCCAGCTAATCTGATCATTTAGGCTTATTTGAAAACTACATGATGTGTGCTGGAGCAGGGTTAGAACTAAACTCTGCAGGGCTACGGCCCTCCAGGAACTGAGTTTGACACCCCTGGGATAGGCCTATTAATCTCAAACTAGTTTTTTTTTCAAACTAGGTTTTTAATTAAAGGAATCAGTTATTTAGAATAATAAGACATTTGGGTTGTTACCAGGCAAATCAGTATCAACAAACTCATCTTTTCAATGCAGAGGAAATGCAGAAGCTTCATCGGAAGTGGCATTTAGATGTATTTACACACTGTTTAGTTCAGGACAAGAATGCATTTAACCTGCAGTTACAAATGCATGAATAATGTTTTGATATACAAGACATAAAATGTTGAATACTCATTTGAAATTATAAGAAATAAATTATTTAAAAAAAAAAAAAAAAGATACTTTAAATGTGAAAATGGCCAGTATGTGTCAGCAAGTCACTGTTAATAAGTGAGTCATTGCGATTGAACCGAATCATTTAAACGGTTGATTCATTCAGGAATGAAATCATGATGATGATCATCATGTAATCATGATGTGTTTGGAGGAAAAGACGGCATTCTTTGTGTGATTTTGATTTACTATATGAAATGATATAAATATGTAAATTTTCTGCCCCTATATCTTCAATTCTGTGATCATTCTAAATGCATTTTACAAGACTGAATCACACAGTGAAAGAACGCACTATAAATGCGCGCGCACATCATTAAAACAACAATTATGATATTATTGCAGATGATATATATCGCACACTCCGCACCACTGTATTTTTGGCTAATTTGTGCAAAACCTCTTGCTAAAATGTCAAAGCTTCATTTTAACCACCAGTGCAGCGATGCAGTTATTTAGCTTACCTCTACATGCTTGCGAAGGTTTGATGTCTTGTCGAGATTTTATAATCTGCTAGTTTGGTCTCTCTAGGCAAGCACAGCTTACACTGCATAATAGAGCATAAATATGACCAGGGGTTCACTTCATTTCCTTCGAGCTCAACTTCAGAATATGACGGGGTTACGTTTTCAGCGATTTTTTTTACTCAGTAATTAATGCGTTTTAAAATGTAGCGAAGTACAATACTTAAAACAAAATATACATAAGTAAAATTACAGATTTAAATAATTACTTTAAAAAGTAGAAGTACACAAAAAAGCTACTCGATTACAGTAACGCGAGTAAATGTAATTCGTTACTTTCCACCTCTGCCTAGGTGTGCTATTTGATAGCAACCTTTCCTTAGAAAGCCAGGTTTCTAGCATTTGTAAAACTGCATTTTTCCATCTCAAAAATAGATCTAAATTAGGGCCTATGCTCTCAATGTCAAATGCAGAAATGTTAATCCATGCGTTTATGACCTCAAGGTTAGATTATTGTAATGCTCTATTGGGTGGTTGTTCTGCACGCTTAGTAAACAAACTCCAGTTAGTCCAAAATGCAGCAGCTAGAGTTCTTACTAGAACCAGGAAGTATGATCATATTAGCCCGGTCCTGTCAACACTGCACTGGCTCCCTATCAAACATCGTATAGATTTTAAAATCTTGCTTATTATTTAAAAAGCCCTGAATGGTTTAGCACCTCAGTATTTGAACGAGCTCTTGTTACATTATAGTCCTCCACATCTGCTGCATTCATCCTTTTACTGTTTAATTTGATAATACCTAGAATATCAAAATCAACTACACACAACAGACCATCTAACTTTTTTCGGTACAAACACACAAATAACCTACCTAACATTGTTCGGGAGGCAGACACACTCTTGCAGTTTAAATCTAGATTAAAGACCCATCTCTTTAACCTGACTTACACATAACACACTAATACGCTTCTAATATCCAAATCCATTAAAGGATTTTTAGGTTGCATTAATTAGTTAAACCGGAACCGGGAACACTTCCCATAACACCCGATGTACTTGCTACATCGTTAGAAGAATGGCATCTACGCTCATATTAGTCTGTTTCTCTCTTATTCCGAGCCACCAGATCCAGTCTGTATCCAAGTCAGATGGTCAGCAGTCACCAGATCCAGTCTGTATCCAGACCAGATGGTGGATCAGCACCTAGAAAGGACCTCTACAGCCCTGAAAGACAGCGGAGACCAGGACAACTAGAGCCCAGAGCCCCCGAGACCTTGACCAGACCGGGACAAGACCACAGGAAACAGATGATTCTTCTGCACAATCTGACTTTGCTGCAGCCTGGAATTGAACTGGTGGTTCCGTCTGGTCAGAGGAGAACTGGCCCCCCCGACTGAGCCTGGTTTCTCTCAAGGTTTTTTCTCCATTCTGTCACAGATGGAGTTTTGGTTCCTTTGCCGCTGTCGCCTCTGGCTTGCTTAGTTGGGGACACTTCATTTACAGTGATATCGTTGACTTGATTGCAAATTATTGCACAGATACTATTTAAACTGAACTGAGCTGCATGATGACATCACTGAATTCAATGATGAACTGCCTTTAACTGTCATTTTGCATTATTGACACTGTTTTCCTAATAAATGTTGTTCAGTTGCTTTGACAATCTGTTTTAAAGCGCTATATAAATAAAGGTGACTTGACTTGACACTGAAGACTGGAGTAATGATGCTGAAAATACAGCTGCACATCACAGAATTAAATTACAGTTTAACAGAGATTCACACAGAAAACAGCTGTTTTACATTACAAAACTATTTCACAATTTTTACTGTATTTTGTTCAAATAAATGCAGCACTGGTGAGCAGATGAGACTCTTTCGGAAACATTACGTATGTTAATTATTCCAGAATTTTGATTGGTTGTGTGTGTTGTCTCGGGCTCCACCGTTTGAACCGGAGACACACGGTGTCTTGCAGCGACGGCGGTCTCTCAGCTAAAGAGAAACCCGTTGGTCACAGACATCAGCGGTGCGTCAAACACGCGACGGCAGGCCAGTGAGACTCACCAGGTTCGAGTTCGGCCTGCTCCAGCAGTAACGGTGGCAGTCTGTGGCAGAAGAAGTCTCGTTTCATATCAGTGGAGCACAACTCATGCTCGAGAGTGTCAGACGCCGCAGAAACACACACACACACACACCTGCTTATTACCGTCAGCACTGAAGCTGGGAGCCTGAGGAAACACACACACGGTTAGAGCCACAGCTATTAGCCTTGTCCAGATACACACACTTGATCACTTGACTACTTATATGATGTATTTCCTGTATTTGGCCCAAGTGTTCAAGTGAGGATGAAGACCACAAGTGTACAACTTTTCTTTAATTTTGCTTTAATTTCTGGTGTTTCTAATTAAATGATTAAAAAGCAGTTGCAAATGATGGACAAAATATAGGCTACTCACCTTTGCACCAATAAAACGTGTAGCACTTTGTTTTAGTACCAAATTATATATAAATCTAATTATTATTCATATTTAACTTACATTGGAAAGTTCTCGTGACCCCTCGCGATCTTGGCAAAAAGTCTCGCGATTTATTTCCACAACATGATGCATGATGGGATACACTAAGCCTTGAATACCGCGCCGGAGTGTGGATTTAGTGTGCGGTAAGGGCACTGCGCTTTGGCGCTTTTAAGATCTAGACAGTCTTGCGCACTTCCTGTCGCGTGCATGCGCCCTCAAGTGGCCAAGACCGGAAGTGTGTATTTGGACGAAGCAAGTATGTCGACGGTAAAGTGACGTGCTGTGCACACCGTCGCAGCTTAACATGTTCAAATCTTAAAAAAATTCATATGCTCTCGTTTATCTTTTTTTTTTAAACGTATGAGAACTTTAAATGTTGAAGGTTATCTGTATGTTTTTCCAGGATTTCTGCAGGTTTTTTTTTGAAGGTAAATTTAAGACTTTTTAAAAGGGAAAATCCTTGAAGTGAAGTGACGTGACATACAGCCTAGTCTGGAGACCCATACTCAGAATTGGTGCTCTGCTTTTAACCCATCCAAAGTGCGCACACACAGCAGTGAACACACACACACCATGAACACACACCCGGAGCAGTGGGTATCATTTATGCTGCGGCGCCCGGGGAGCAGTTGGGGGTTCGGTGTCTTGCTCAAGGACACCTCAGTCGTGGTACTGAAGGTGGAGAGACTCGAACCCACAACCTTAGGGTTAGGAGTCAAACTCTCTAACCACTAGACCACGACTCCCCCCCCCCCCCTAATCAAGATACATTTACTGGGGACATAAAATGACAGAAAAAAATCTTGAAGCAAGAACAAATATCTGCCAAATCAACTTAATTCAAAGGGAAAACAAGGTTATTTTTCTGACCCCACTGGCAGATATTTCTTCATGTTTTAATCATAAACTCACTTCATTTTTTATTAATTTCTCATAAAACAAGACTTATCTTCATTTCTCACCTCCAGTAAATGTGTCTTGATTGAAGGATGTTTAGATATTTGTACTGGAACACAAGACAAGAATACTGAGAAAGGGTTCAGTTTCTGCAGTTCATTTAACATTTAATGCCACGACTTTATGACCTTAAGACTTTTTGCTCGGATTTTACTTTTTTAAGGCCTTAATTTGTGGAAAGAATCATTTTTAAGACCCAAGGAAAGCCTGAAAATTAATGTCCGAATGACCTTTGATTTTAGCCCATCGTGCCATAAAAATGGGGAAAAGACATTGGAGCGTATCTTCTCTTCTAAATGATCTTTATGTTTTAAGACTTTTTTCTTCTTCTATTTTTACATTTAAATAAGTGAATTTTAATATATTTGTGTATATTGCAATCATTCAAGTTTGATTTTTTCGCTCCTCTGCTTTATGAATTCCCTGATAATGGAACATTATGACTTTAAGATACAGAAATATGACATAAATTAACTAAATGAAGCTTGGCTAAGCATTGAATTACGAGGAAAAGGCCCACAGATTAAAGTACGAATGTCATCGAAAGGGAAAAGTGGACGTGTAAAAATTCAAAATGCAGTTGATTATTTGACATTTTATCAATAACAATCTCAATACAAAAAGGAAAATTTAAATAGTTTTTACAAAGCATTCCTTTAACGATCCAAAAATGTGTTAAATTTGGTTTTATTTTTCCAAACAGACTATAATCAGACGTTTAATACCCCCGCTCTACTCGAGAGAATTTCTCAACAAATAAAAGCAAATATAAGCGTTAGTTCGTATATTATCCGAGTGAAGAGTCACGAGTTACAGGAGCTGAACCGATTCAGCGAAGCTTACACACGTGCGTCACATTTAAAGCGCTCCGGCGGAAACCATTCGGAAAGCGTTCCGGGATTATTAACTAAAGCCTCAATCATCTCCAGGAGATTTCAGACGAGCACTAGGAGTTAATACAGCTTTTCTCAATTGCTAACGGACAATTCATAAAATTCACAATTTTCTCAACACTTTAAAATACAATCTCAGAACTACACCCCAACTTGAAAAACTGTGTCAAAATCAAATATTTTACTCAAAAACATATTGTCATTTGTCATAATCCAACTTTAGCCTCAGCTGACAGAAAAAAAAAACCCTACAGCCACACAGAGATCAGTTCAAACCTACGATTGGGAATCAGGAGTTATTTTACAGCACACAACAACAATGAAGGAGCGCAGAAACTGAGAAATAAAAATTCATCACACCACCGTAAAGAGATCTGAAATACACCAGAAGAACTGAAGATGACATACATCACGATATAACATACTGGAACGCGTTTAGTTTTGAGAACTGAAGGATTCGGTCACAGTGTGTTAGCGATCGAAAAACTGAACTATACGCTACAAGTCATGTGTTTTTGTGTCAGTATTAGTTCATTCTCATCACATCTAGACATACTTCTGAATCCAGCAGAAAGGATTTTAATGCAATCCTCCCCAATCAAACAAGCATGACATTACAAAGCACACAGAGCTCAGATCTAGTGTCTGTGGAAGGACAGGTTCGAGTCTCTAGCGTGCGCTCTGCTCTGATGATTCTGCTCGCGTCGCTCTCTCTGGAAACTCCAGCCTCTCGCACTCGATCAGCTTCAGCGGCAGGTGCGCCGCGACTTCATTGGGGTCGGTGTAAACGGCCGGAGGAACGTGCTGCAAAGTCAAGGAGAGACACTCTGAAGCGCAGACATGTTTGTTTGTTAAATCTCAAATTTATGTACTTTCATTGAGTTACATGATTTTTAATTTCATAGTTTTCATTTCTAGATACTAAATCATATAATTTAGTATCTAGAAATGCAAAATATTAATTAAAAACTAATGCAGTAACTATAATTTATTACCTGTAAATCACTGTTTGAGAATAGACCTAAAAAATGAGATTTCTAACTGAAACTGTAAATCTAGAATATTTGAGCGCAGACTTAAGTTTGGTCTCTTTTCAAAGAAACAAAGTTATAGAAGTTTATTGTTATGAACAATGCACAAAAGTACTATTTTCAAATGTTATGAGAAATAATTTTTTCCAAACTTGTTTAACTCTAAAACCAAAGCCATGAATCTAAACAGGTTGTTCCAAATCTGAGGTTGATGTCTCCGCAGAACCAAACGATTCCACTAGATTTAATTTCAAAGACTTTCTAACTTTTTTTTTTCAAGACTATTTAACCTTTTCAAATCATGTTCTTGATTTTTTTTGGTTCACATAGCAAGTGCCAAAACAAAGTTTCACACCGTTCTGATGAAGAGAAAAGGTCATTCTACAGAAACGTCCACTTCTGGTATGGCAAAATGTCTTAAAATGTCTTTATTTTTCTAACATTTAAACAGAGCACATTATTAGATTACCTTTTGACTTTATGAATACATATAAATGACAGCTTAATTATTTTTTTTTTTTTTTTTTTTTTTTTTTTGTGCCATTATTTCACATGAACCATTTCTTGTCACTGGTGTTACCTTCTTTATCAGTATTACAAGATATTATGAAAGATTTTTTTTTTTCAGCACATGTAGTCAGAGTTACAGAAAATAATGAAAATGCAAGACATAAGGAGATTATGTTTTATTTAATTTGAAAGAAAAAAAAAACAGTACGGTAACACCAGTGAAATAAGAGCTGATTTACTGATCTTCACTGGAGTGAACCATGAGGAAGGTAACACCAGTGACAATTTTCATGAAAAAAGCATTTTACAAAATGTCTTCTGTAGGGTATCAAACCATATGTTGTCAATCATTGCATACTCACTAAATTTAGTAGTTTAATCCATTTTTATTAGTTTTTTTTTTACAGTTCCCTAACAATAAATAGGTCATACCAGTGACGTCAACTAAAAGCTTCATATGAAATAGTGAGCTAAATGAGAACATTTCTGATAATTAAAAAGAAACAGTGGACTTAACATGGGCTTTTTTCATAGATCTTTAGAAAACAGGAAGGAGGAAGTCAAGTGATGTCATCAGTGTGATTTTTATTACAAAATGACAGATTTTTGTCAAACGGTAACACCAGTGACACAAATCCTGGGGACCACTGTTTTCACTATATATTTTATAATATTTATTGAGCATTTTATTTTATTATAGCATTTATATAATATATTTGATAGTTATGAATACATTTTTGTAATTTAAATGGTAGAAAACCCTGATTCTGACTGCAAAATAAAGCACTTTCCCTGTGTACATGGCTGTGGGGACGAGCAGTTTTGTGGTTCTTGGAATTCTTTATAATTAATTAAAAACAAAAATTGCCACATTTATGGCGCAAGAACGTCTAATTGTTCAAATAACACATTGTTTTAATTTAAAATATCAAAAAAAAAAGTAACCCTAATGTGTTTTTCAATTGACGTTTCTGTAGAATAACCCAAAAACAAAAAACAAACACTCACCTGGAGGTCTGACATTTTACTTTCCCGTGTGCTGAATTCTCGAAGCATGTGGTTTTTTCCAGCCTGTTAAAAGCAGTGCAGAGCAATGAGGTTTAAAACATGGTAAAATCACACAGTATTCTGTGTTTTGTTGATAGAGTGAGTGAGAGGAGATTGCCTCGTGATAAAGACGCGTGTCGTTTATCCTGATCAGCACTCCGTCCACTCGCAGGAAGAACCGCAGCAGCAGGAAGAAGCTGGTGGGCATCACTCTCTGAAACAGCAGACATCATCTTTCACACCATGCACCAAATACGAGAAGACGGATCTGAGGAAACTCACGATCTTCACGCTGATCATGGACACGCCGTGATCGTGCAGCTCGTCCTCGAACAGCAGCACGTCCTCGAAGAACTTGATCTGTTCTCGCGCTCTCAGCTTCTCCATGTCGATGCGCTCGCTGGTGGGCTTCACCTGTTCACAAGGTCTGTCTGGGTCAGAGGTCACAGTTTAAGCCGGTTTAAGTGTTAAAGCACACGGTACCTGGATCTGCAGGTGGTCTCCCAGTAAAGTGCCCCTGTAATCTGTGGTGTAGGTCCAGTCGTAGCGCTTCACCACCTCTTTAGACGCCTCCGACTCGGCCCTGCACACACACACACACACACACACACACACACACACACCAGTGTCAGCATCTCTCCACGCTACGGTCAGACACACAGCGTTTCAGAGCATTTACCTGCTCTCCTGCCACTCCTGTGCACAAGCCACCTTCACAGAGTCCTGCATGTTATTGACACGCTTGAGAGCGTCGATGGCGTTGAACTCGATCCCAAAACCGTCGGCGTGCTGAATGCGCAGCACATTGTCTCCGAACAGCATCTCTGGGAGAGCCGGCATGTTCATGGTCTCTGCTAACCTGCGACAGAAGACAGAGAGAGCAGGCATTAGTATATCTGTACTGTATAAAGCGCTTTACAAATAAATAAAGGAGTCAGAAGTGAGGAGATGCTAGGAAACAGGTCAGTCTGCTGTGTGTATATACACCTCTTCATTACTGAATGTGCTCCTCTCATGTTAAAAAGGTTAATTATCTGAACGTGCTCCTCCTAAACTTTGTTAATAAAACATTATTTGTTATCAGACTAAGGAGCCAACTTTCATGTGAATATTAGGGTATTTTACTGAAAGACACAGGCCGACTCGAGTGTTTGTGCGCTCTGTAATTGGCAAGGCCTGCTTTAGTTTTTCTGTTTGCTCTGTTTAAGCTTTAATACTTTTCAGGGCTCCAGACTGAGACCATTTTTTCTGCCGGAGAGACTAATTTTTGTGAACAGTCGCACTGGCGTGACCACCATATTGTCCAAGCTCAGCCATTTCTGTTGCATTTGAGAAACATCAAACGGCAGACGAAAAGAAAGCGAAACTAAACCACACCAAGCTTCAGCTGTGCAGCGTGGACCGTTTATCAGCTCGGACCGCAACACAAATAAAGTTGTCTTAGCTTGACACACTGTTTTCCTAATTAATGTTGTTTAGTTGCTTTGATGCAATTTTTTTGTTTAAAGCGCTATATAAATAAAGGTGACTTGACTTGTCTGAGCTCAGAACAGCTTTATTCAGGAGCCAAAGTTGATTTGGCGACACTGTTACTGCACAGATGCACAGATCCAGTGAGAAGCGTCTGAATCTCTGTCATGAACAGCGCTGACATACGTCAGGAAACCAGAAGCGGTAATGTTAACTATAACCATGGTGTTGTGGTAGAAATAGTCGCATGCATTACATCATTCATTTCAGGGTTTGTACAACCTTTTGTACAGTTCAAATTCAAGCATTTTTCAGTGATTTTCAAGCATTTCACACAACTGTTTCCAGGACTTTAAAGATCTAAAATGATCCAGTTTGAAAGTCTTTTTTAATGAGATGACCAAAATATACTTTTAAATAAACACTTATGTAAAATTAAAAAAAATACATCAAAACACAATTATAACCAGTAGACAGCAGCAGAGGAGTACTTATTGGCTTATAAGTCAGTCATTTATGCTTTTTCTCTATATTTTAAAATTGTAAAATCACTATTATAAAATATCAAATCCTCAGATTTTGTCAGAATTTTACACTTCTTTGTGTATGAAGAAAGAAAAGTCACAGTGTCTTGAAAAACAAACTTTTCTTCAACTTGCTACTAAATCACACACAATCCTGAAGTCGGTCAGTTCTGTATACTAACAGAATAATGGTACATTTAATAAGAGTGGAATATATACATCTTCTATATAAAAAGAAGATTTTGCACCTGTTACTGTTGTTAATAAAAGTACTTTTTGTATGTATTAAATTAAGCTTAGTGCTTTACTGTCAAATCTGTATAAACAATAAACAAAAGAAAAATAAACGAAATGAACATGTAATATTATTAGTAACTGCACTTATTATTGCAAAACAATAGTAATTTTATAATAAAATGATCTATATTTTAATACGGCCCCCCACACCACCCCCAGCGCTACCAAATCTGCTCCTCCATCTGTGTGTGTGTGTATATATATATATATATATATGTATGTATGTGTGTGTGTTTACACACGTTTTCAACTAAAAGAAACTCTTGTTGTGTATGGTACCTAATCAGAAGCCTGATCAGAAATGGTGACAAAAGCTTGAATTTAACAAAATAATGTCTTTCTTGTTAAACATCATTTAAATAAACTAATACTTGTGTTTTATGGGCCCAAATATTTGATTAAGCTACAATAATTTTTTTTTTTAAACTTCATCAGAATGGTACACAAATAATCACTGACATGATTTGGCCACGAAAAGCTTAAACGCTCCAGATAAAAACACTTGGTCACACTCATACTGTTTGCATGGGTCTTTTTCTTTATTTTCAATCACTTGTTTTCTTTAAAAAGAGACCAAACTTCAGTCTGCGCTCTAAAGCCTTCAAGATTTACACCAGTTTTCTCAAAAAGCGTCTAGAAAAAACAGGTGAGAAATGGATTATAACTATTTCATAAATATAACTCTGTACCATAAAATGTGTCCCTGCAGCACAGAAGCAGTCATCAGTAGCACAGGTATATTTGTAGCAATAGACAACAATACATTGTATGGGTCACAATTATACATTTCTCTTTTATGACAAAAATCATGAGGATATTAAGTAAAGATCATGTTCCATGAAGATATTTAGTAAATTTCCTACCGTAAATATATCAAAACTTAATTTTTGATTAGTAATATGCATTGCTAAGAACTTAATTTGAACAACTTTAAAGATGATTTTCTCAATATTTAGATTTTTTTGGCTCCCTCAGATTCCAGATTTTCAAATAGTTGTATCTCAGACAAATATTGTCCTCCTAACACACCACACATCAGTGGAAAGATTATTTATTCAGCTTTCAGATGATGTATGAATCTCAGTTTCGAGAAATTGACCCTTAAGACTGGTTTTGTGCTCCAGGGCCATAAATCCCCTAAAATACTAAAAATTAAATAAAATCATCATCCACCTGAAATACAGTACATTGATGTGTCTGAAGCAGAAAGTCTGTACCTCTCGATGTCTTTGGACTTCATGATGTGAGTCTTAGCGGCAGTGAGAGTCCAGGGCCCGAAGCTGAAGTCCTGCTTGCTGCTCTGAAACCCCGGAGAGATGAGTGAAGACATGCTGAGACGAGCTGAGAACAACACAGAGAAACCGTTCAAACTCTGCTGCTTCCATAAACACGAACTACACGCATTCACGTGTTTATACCGCGGACTCAAGAGCCTTTAGTTGGTCACAAGAGTCCAAAACTTGCGTCAAAGACTTCAAAACTGTTGACAACGCAGGAGTAAACAGTAAGAAGAAACGAGTCCAACCTAGAATCCGTTTCCATGTACAGAGCGCACCCTCGAATTCCTCCCGAGGTCGAGCGAACAGTAACTGCCGACAGTTCCGGGTGTTCTTCTTCTTTTGGAGTTTTATGGCGGTTGTCAAAGAAACGATAGGTTCATTCCCGCCACCTACTGGGCTGGAGTGTGGAGCATTGATGGAATAAAAATAACTTACTCAATAATAATATTAAATTAATTTAATAAAAAAGAGAGAAACTTCTAAATCCTGTTAAACAGATCTAACTTTTAATTCTTTATATATTTTTTTATAATGATTCTAGCCATATTCAACCGTTTTAAAGTGAAATATTTCCAATCCCCATTTATTTTAATTCTCAACAGAAATGTTATTTTGTTATAAAGAGAACAATGTAAAAGAACATGCTGTACTGTTTCTGCTAATCCAAACAGACTACAGTTCCCAGACTCATACTGACTCATTTTATACAGAGAATAATTTAAAGCAGTATATGACCAATACCAGGTCTAATAATGACTGTATCTTCTCTTCCACTTCCAAAATTAACTCTTTCACACCCAGCTTGATTTTGAATATGATAAAGGTTTTCCAAACTTCTTGCCATCTCATTTTATTGCTGTTGGAACTTTGGCCTTAACTTCTTCTTTGCTTAGTGGAATATTAATTTCTATATGTGATCATTTCAGTGCCTGTTTTGCTAAATGTCCACAACCTCGTTTCCATCCACTCCCACGTGTGCTGGAACCTGTTTTGTTCAGTCCTTAAATAAAATGTCTCTCAGTGCAGTCTTAACATGTCTGTCTTTATTCATCTTAACAACACAACCCCAGTTTGTTTTTCTTTTTTCTCAATTGCCATGCATCCAACACATAACACATAACACAGTGCCATCCAGTGGCTTCCTCGAGTAACAGGCACAATCAATTGACTTCATCACACCCCCCTTTCTTCAAAGAAACATAAACATGTAACCTCGGTATTCACATTCAGTATAACACTCTAACTCAATATTTATGTTTGCACATTTTATACAGTTAATACAAATGATGAACTGCAAACATGAACATTTTCTCATTACTACATTTTTAACAGTTTCTTACAGATTTAATCTATCAGTGTGCATGTATGGCTGTTTGATGTTTGTGTGTCTGTGTTTGTATCAGTGTTGCAGTCATTTGAAGTGACGTGACATACAGTCAAGTAGGCATGGACCGATTACTGGTTTCAAGGTATACCGTGGCACTGTTTCAAAACCAATAATATTTTTCATTATACCATTCTTGCGGTATGAGCTGTTTTCCATGTCTCCTCAGAGACTGAAAGAGTAGGAATCCCTCAGACTGAGTGCAGTGTAGAGAGTAACACTGACCCCTCCTCCTCCTGATGGTGCGAGCGAGCAGTCAGTCACGTGTGTGTGTAGGATGACCCGGGTACACTTCACATTCAGCGTTCCTTTCCGTCTCGCGCACAGCTGCGTCTGCACAGCTTTCAAAAGTATACTTCACCGCAGATGAGCGCGGACAGATGAGCTCGACACATGCGAAGTACCACGGTGTGCACGGCTGTCCGTGAGCCCTCTTGATGACAAAAATAATGTAATAACAATGTTGCGCGGACGGCCGAAAAATACTTTGGTCTTTACGCGATCAGCAACCGGCCATTTTTTGCCTTATTGCAACTCTCTGTTCTGGACTTTGGAAATAATTTTCCAAAATGTCATTTATGTGAAAATATGAAGTCTGTTAACACAGGCCAGAGAGCTGAAGACAGACGCACAGAGAAAAATACTGTAGCAGGCAGATCACTCACTGTTCATGATGCACGAACTATTGGAAGAAAATCCTCAATATTAATTTGGGGGTTTATATGAATGTGTTTCTGAGGGGAGCTGACTGTCTTCTGAAAAGTTGACGTGGTATAATTTCACAAAGCTTGTTAGAAGAATATTCAGTTTTTGCTTTAAATTGGGTTATTATTAAACCAAATTATGTGTTTGATTATTATTATATAACTAAATGATATGAAATGATATAAATGATATGTAAATGAATTATATAACTAAAATTATTAAATAACTGTAATTACAGATTTAGGTTAAATAAAGATGTCAGTCAAATCAAAGAAAAAAATAATCAAATTATCCTGTTTCTAATATTCTGTATGTTGCTCAAAAACAAAATATATTGTGTCCAGCAGGAATTTTTTATTTATTTTTTCCCTTGTCATTTAAAAATAAGAACATTTCAGAGCTGTAACAACAATACAGTGATACTGTGAAACCGTGATATTTTTGCTTAAGTTTATCATACCATCAAAATCTCATACCCGCCCATGCCTACAGCCAAGTATTGTGACCCATACTCAGAATTTGTGCTCTGTATTTAACCCATCCAAAGTGCACACACACAAATTTTAACATTTATTCAAATAGAAAACAGTTTTGTAATAATATTTCACAATAATACTTTTTACTGTTAATTGATCAAATAAATGCTATTTTGATAAGCAGAAGAGATTTATGTCAAAAAAATTAAAAACCTTAATGTTTCCAAACAACGTTGTGTGTGTGTGTATATATGTACATTTCATATGATATTTTTACGACCTTTGCAATGTACTGTTTTGAACCAATGTAATGAACATAGTCAGGTAGGTTACCATGAGATATGCAAATCTGATGTCAGAGCAAGGTCCCTTTTAGGTGTTTTTTTTTAAGCTTTAATGTGAGTCACTATTACCATTACCTTTCTCCACAAAAGTTGGCATGCAGTTCTACTTCTGACACTGGAAATGTTGCTGTGCACATTGGGCACTGGGCCTCAAGTGTCTACACATTAAAGACAAAAAATGTGTGCAGGGCAAATTTTGTAAAATAGGAATTGATAATTGACAACGTTCTGAGGGTGACTGCAACATTGGATGAAGGTTAGGGTTAGGGTTAGAGTTAGGGTATATAGGGTAAAATGCGAAATTGGTTAGGGTTAGGGTTAGGTTAGGTTAGGGTTAGGGTTAGGGTTAGGGTTAGGGTTAGGGCTAGGGTTAGGTTAGGGTTAGGTTGGTGCATATAGATAAATGCGAAGAGTGGTCACTTATTAAGTGGTCGACCCCCCCATATCTCGTGACCCTTACGGTGCTAGAGTGCTCAAAACTTGGTTTATTATACTCCTTGGGGCCCCCCCAGTCGATTACCCTTGGTTTTGTTGCTCTAGCGCCACCAGGTTAGAGTTAGAGTTATGGTGGGAAGAGGATCGTTCAGTTCTGTTGAACCTAGAGAGCTGAAATTTGGTGTGTATACTAATTCGATGATGCCAGTCGATTGCACTTGGTTTCATCAAGACTAGCTCCACCAGGTGCCGAGATATATCATTGATCACTTACTTGAGGTCGCAAGTTCTAGGGCTAGGGTTGAGGTTGTTAAGTTCCAGCCCTAGGGTTGAGTTTCAGTGTGCTAGGGCTAGTGTTCAGTAAGTATTAGCTCTGATCAAGTTTAGGGTTGAGTTTAAGGTTAGGTGTTTTAGGTTTAGTTTGTGTTATGGGTGTGTAAAATTATAGTGTAGGTTCCCTTAATGTTAGTGTGTAGGGTTAGGTTTTTACGTAGGATCAGGTAGGTTAGGGTTAGGTTAGGTTAGGTCATATAGTTAGGTGTTAGGGTAGGTTTGGGTTAGGGTTTAGGGTTAGGGTTAGGGTTAGGGTTAGAGAGGTTAGGGTTAGAGGTTAGGGTTAGGGTTAGGGTTAGGTTAGAGGTTAGGTTAGACGTTAGGGTTTTGGGGTTAGGGTTAGTTAGTTGAGGGTTAGAGTTAGGGTTAGAGGAGTTAGGGTTAGAGGGTTAGGGTTAGGTTAGGGTTAGGTTAGGGTTAGGGTTAGGGTTAGTTAGGGTTAGGGTTAGGTTAGGTAGGGTTAGGGTTAGGGTTAGGTTAGGGTTAATAGGGTTAGGTTAGGGTTAGGGTAGGGTTAGGGTTAGGGTTAGGGTTAGGGTTAGAGGTTTAGGGTTAGGTTTAGGGTTAGGGTTAGGGTTAGGGTTAGGGTTAGGTAGGTTAGGTTAGGTAGGGTTAGGGTTAGGGTTAGGGTTAGGTTAGTTAGGTTAGGGTTAGGTTTAGGGTTAGGGTTAAGGGTTAGGTTGTTAGGTTAGGGTTAGGTTAGGTAGAGTTAGGGTTAGGGTTAGGTTAGGGTTAGGTGGTAGAGTTTAGGTTTAGGGTTAGGTTAGGTTAGGGTTAGGTTAGGGTTAGGGTTGGGGTTGGGTTAGGGTTAGGTTAGGGTGTGGTTAGGGTTAGGGTAGAGTTAGGTTAGGGTTAGGGTTAGGGTTAGGGTTTGAGGGTTAGGGTTAGGGTTAGTTAGGGTTAGGGTTAGAGTAGTTAGGGTAGGGTTAGGGGAGGGTTAGGTTAGGTTAGAGTTAGAGTTAGGGTTAGGTTAGGGTTAGAGTTAGGGTTAGAGTTAGGGTTAGAGGTTAGGTTAGGTTAGGGTTAGGGTTAGGTTAGGGTTAGAGGGGTTAGGGTTAGGTTAGGGTTAGGGTTAGGGTTAGAGTTAGGGTTAGGTTAGGTTAGGTTAGGGTTAGGTTAGGGTTAGTAGGTAGGGTTAGGGTTTAGGGTTAGGGTTAGTTAGGGTTAGGGTTAGGGTTAGGGTTAGAGTTAGGGTTAGGGTTAGGGGTTAGGGTTAGGGTTAGGGTTAGGGTTAGGGTTAGGGTTAGGGTTAGGGTTAGGGTTAGGGTTAGGGTTAGGGTTAGGGTAGGGGGGGTTAGGGTAGGGTTAGGTTAGGTTAGGTTAGAGGTTAGGGTTAGGGTTAGGTTAGGGTTAGGGTTAGGTTAGGGTTAGTTAGGGTTAGGTTTAGGGTTAGGGTTAGGGTTAGGGTTAGAAGGGTTAGGGTTAGGGGTTAGGGTTAGGGGTTAGGGGTTAGTTAGTTAGGGTTAGGGTTAGGGTTAGGGTTAGGGTTAGAGTTAGAGTTAGGGTTAGGTTAGGTTAGGTTAGGTTAGGGTTAGGTTAGGGTTAGGGTTAGATTAGGGTTAGGTTAGAGGT